>NC_135411.1:13802476-14102476 GCF_051991245.1 Festucalex cinctus | reverse complement strand
ATTGATTGCTGGAGCTGGCGTCGTTCACGATGCATCTGTCTAGTACGGGTTAAAATCTCGTCTGTCACTGATTTAACTCGTTCCTCTCTCTGCTTTTTTGATATTACTATCACAAATTCTACTCCCGATGGTGTTGTTACAGGAGTCTTAGCTCTTAGAGTGAACGCTGCTACTGCTATGGACTCAGCCAGTTGCCACTGCATCTTTCCAGTTTTAATCCAATTTACAGCCATCACTATTCTCTCCGCTCCTTCTCCTAACGCTTTGTCGACCCCCCTCTCCAATGCTTTTGCCATCTCGTCCGCATATTGTGACTGATCGATTTTGGGGTTCCACTCTGTCCCTGGCACGTGTATTATCATGCCGTAGGGAGTGTTCCCACCACTAGTTTTTGCCGCTATTATTGGCCGCTGATTATCTTTTTGTAATTCTTGTTTAACCTCTAATTCATATTCTTGTCCCGCTTCCTGCCTTAAAATGTTTCCAAGCGCTTTACTATGCGGTTTTAGTGATCTATCTGTTATTATCACTATAGCATCCCCCCGTATTTGCCAGGGGCTTCCCACATAGTGGCACAATATTACACCATTCCCAATTGAAACCTTTTTTGTTTCCTCCGGCAGCCCACCCAGGGGCGCCGTTCTTATCAGGGGAGTCATTTTTACAATTTTTCCCGGGCTTTCATTTTCTGATGCTCCTGCATCCTCCTCATGGACACATGAGCCCATATCAACAAAGCCCTCTTCACCAACGGCCTCAGCCGGCCTTTTCCGCATTTTTTGTAACTCTTTCTGCTTTTGATCAAATCCCGACTGCTCCCAGAGGTTGAAGCTTAATGCTTCAGCCCCCTGGGGATTTGCTAATTCCACCCTTATCTGCATTTTCTCAGCGAGGGATTTAATCGTAGAGTCCCACTGGACTCCGGTGCTAGTTACTTCCACTACGTTATACACATCCAACAACACAGTCCACCAGTGGACCCAAAGGCCCACCGTCCCAGAGGTGCATCCCTCTTGGGGGTGGTTTACCACTACTGTTGCTATGCCCATTATTTCGGGAAATTCACTCACGAACACTCCTGTTTCCTTCACCGACCTTTCCACCTCAGCTGCGAGGTCGGCAAGACGGATTGAAGGGTTGTTTACTTCCAGGTGCCTTCTTGCTCCTGGTGGCCATCGATCTACACCCTCGCCCAGTAGCATAACCACTACTGGTATATCTGGTTGTTCTAGAGGCTGGGGTGCAGGCATTAACCCTGCTACCCCCTCTGTAGGGCTGGGGGGCTTTCCCCTCCCATTTCTCCCTATTATTCTTTCCATTACTTCACTAGCGTGTTCTATAGCCCGCTTTGCTTTCTTATTGTAGGAGTGGAGCTATCTATTTCCGAAGCCTTCCCCGCGCGCTTTGGGTTCAGGGACGTACTTTAGCTCCTGGTTACTCAGCTCCGTACCCATGTACGTTGCCTCTACTGCTATCAGGACTACCGACTTCGAGTTTTTCCTACCTTTACTCGTCGGCGGATGTCCTCCCTCAAACGGTGGGGTGTGTTGTCCTTTCAGGTCGGTTGTAATCCTTCCCGCTTCTCTTCTCCGGGATCTGGATGTCTTCTTGTTCCTGGACACGTCTGCTAGGAACCGAAAAAGGCTGCCTCCACTAGAACATTAGTCTAGTGGAAACTCCTACCTTTCCTCCTTGGTTCTCGACGACTTTCTTCTTGTGCCAATGGACACTCCTGTCAAAACCGCAAAAGGCTGCTTCCACTAGAACATTAGTCTAGTGGAAACTCCTACCTTTTCTCCTCGGTTCTCGACGACTTTCTTCTTGTGCCAATGGACACTCCTGTCAAAACCGAAAAAGGCTGCTTCCACTAGAACATTAGTCTAGTGGAAACTCCTACCTTTTCTCCTTGGTTCTCGACGACTTTCTTCTTGTGCCAATGGACACTCCTGTCAAAACCGAAAACTTAAAAGTTTTTCAAAAACTCCAGGAGAAAAGGCAAGCGACCGGGAATCAGGGTTAGGTTTGCAGCATCAGCCTCTGACACTGAGTCCGCTATCCAAGATAAGGGACTATAAATATCTTCAGGCACCCCGCAATAACTAAGCAAAGAGTATGGTAGTTTTGCTACAAATGGATACCTGAGATAACAAACCAATAAAATGGGCAACCGCACCCAATCTGGCAAGCCTAAATAGCGCAAACCATAGTTTAACATCACAAGTCTAGAAGAGACTGCCTCTCTCCGAGCAGCCTCTCAACATTAACTCTAACTGTTCAAGCCCTCCTTCTTTTTGTGGACAGGCCTGAACCACCCCTTGACTCAGCCCCCCCCTCAGGAAAGCGCGGCGCAGCGCGCTCTGCCAAGTACACTATCAGTACCTTCACAGCTGACCAGAGCAGCAGGCCGCTGTTAAAGCCCATTCACTTTGAATGGCCTTCTCACACTCAACCTCTTTTAGAGTGCAAGTCTCCTGGGGGAGCCAGTCACCGTTTCATTAACACAAAATAGTACAATCAACTTCAACTCAAAAATCACACTAGATTTTCACAATTAAAGAAGCTCTTTTCCATGAAACACTATTCATCAAAGAGACTATTTTGTGTTAGCTCAGGGTCGTATGACATGACAATTTATCAGCGAGTTCGCTATCAGCTCCAAGCACTGTGCCCTCCGCTCAGAGCCGCACTTACTCGGGTTCCGGTTTGGGCCTCGATCGATCCCGATTTTGACAAAAATGAGTCAATCGAAGCCCCACGTTGGGCGCCACATGTCAACTTCCGCTTACCCGCAGGACTTAAATCGGGAAATATGTCCTGATCGACTCTCCAATTAAAGGGTTAGAAATTCCCCTTTTTCCTCACCAGCTCTAAGGCGTCAGCGTGAGGAGACGGGAATTAAATAAGCCGATATATCAAAGTGGATTCACCTAGGTTTGTTCACTGTCATCTTATCATGAGGCCAATCCGTTTTCATACACCTATCAATCCTGAGTGAGTAACCACACACACAGAGCCCAGGAATGCTAGCATGTACACCTCACTTCATTGGCAGCTCCACTTTTCTAAGTTGTTTGCATTTGTTATTGACCTAGTAATTTAATAATCCTTGTTAGGATCATACGGATTTGTTATATATCAAGCAGGAGTATTTGACTTATATTAATACAGATGGAAGCATTGGTTAGAGGTTATTCAAATGCACTTACCTTCTTCCAGACGTCCGTTACTGTTGTCCGTCTTGGAAAAAAAATAATGAGGTGGACTTAAAATGTCCAAAATAAATAAAATAAAATCAAAAAAATAATGAGGGCTCATCAAACGTCCCAAATAAAATCATAAACAAACATTAAGGTCTTATAGAACGACCAAAGAATAAAAATAAAATCATAAACGAATGTGAAGGTCTTATAGAACGACCAAATTATAAAAATAAAATCATAAGCAAATGAAAAGGTCTTATAGAACGACCTCAAATAAATAAAATAAAATCATAGAAGGTCTTATAAAACGACCGGACTTATTAAAACGTCCAAAAGGAATAAAACCCAAACTAAATAAAATAAAGATTGAAACAAAACAATAAAATGATTGATTCAAAAATTATCTTTTAAACAATTTTATTGACAATAATAAGATAACCGATATGAATCATAAAAATCACATTTAATGATAAAACTTTAAATCAATCAAAATAAAATAAAATAAAATAAAATAAAATAAAACAAAATAAAACAGGAGATTAGGAATAATATAACCTTTTACAATAAGCTTTACAAGATTGATCATTCCTCGGAAAAGCTTAAGACCTGATTGACAATAAGATGTTTTTGGCAAAAATAATTTTGAAGATATGAGAGTGTATTAAATGGCCCCCACCCTAACACGCGATTAGTCATTCATATCTTCCTATTATACATCATTATTGCTAAAAGATTTGTACATTACCAATCATTGAAGAAAAGATTCCAGTCACAGCTTAATCCCAGTCCTTCGTAAAAATCCAAAGTCCAGGCAGGCAGTTATATTCCATCTTCGAGAATGCACTCTATACAGACACATCGCAGGGTGAAAAGGGGGCCTAGCTCAGAGTTGGTGACGGCCTTTTATACTCTTGGGCCACACCACTGACTCCTTCCGGTGAATGTCTCTCCGCGCACCTTCTCATATCAAAGCGCACTTGCTGGAACTCATTTTCAGTAATCTTCCACCGACGTGCCATGAAGATGAGTCATGATGAGGTCATACATTCCTTACAAATGTGTCATGGATACACAGCGTTGCATGATGAGTCATACATGAAAATATGTCAAGGTCTTCAGCTCTATTCGACAAATGATGAACGTTAAAATCAATAAAATCATATATATATTAATTAAGCAAGCATGAATAACATATATATACATTACATGTTAAATCCCAAATTCTCTCAGCTTGAATTTAACAGGTTAATTCTAATCTCTGTTGCACATCTTGTATATATCTTTGTTAAATCAAACAATACATACGGACAATCTTTTCAATGCAGTTACAGCAATATTATCAGCGATAAAAGACAGTATCGCTTATAAATGAAAGAAAAGAAAAAGAAAGACAGAAAAACTTCATAGTTGGCTTTCAATGTGTTACAAACATTGATCCAAAAATCAGGTTAACAATTATCGAATATAGATTGTGTTGTGTATTATTATTTAATTCAGGATATCATTTATTTATATTTAATTTGTATCTTATATAGAATGTCCGGGCAATGCTGAGTGGGTGGCTTAGTTGTACAGGTTTGGCGGCATCTGGTGGTTACTTTGAGGAACTACACCCAGAGGCCAAAGAATATTTATCAGTCCTGTAGACACCTATTGGTCTCTAACTAAGAATTGAGTCTAGCCCATTAATTTGCTATCTCATTTTACATGATATGGCGTTTCATCTGACCCACTCAATCCACTCAATTCAACAAACATTAAGCCTTAATATTTTATTTCAACGCTGTTCAAACATGAAAAATGTTACAACCTGTTTGTTAAATACAGTAGCTTACAATTATAAAACTGAAGTTTCAGATCAATAAATAATACATTTTCATACAAATCTTACAGTGTACATGTACAAGTTTACTGAATGGTATTTTCTAAATTTGAGTAAAAAAAAAAATCGCAGCAATCGACTTGTAAATTCATGTCGGGATTAATCGGTATCGAATCGAATCGTGACCTATGAATCGGGATACGGATCGAATCGTCAGGTACGAGGCAATTCACACCCCTAGTAAAAACCAACACATTATTATTATTAAATCCCCGTGTTCAGTGAAAAAGGCCATCATTAACCTCTGCAATGACGCTCCCGCCTCGCCGCTCCGACCTCACGTCCATACGTTGGACATCGGAGTCAGCTGACGTGCGAGTGACTGTCAGCCATAACACGATTTCATACTTGTTATCGATATGCTCGTTGTGACCAACTAACATATGACACTCCTCATGTGCGTGCTTATGTATGCTCAGCATTTTGAATTCAAAGTGATTATCTTTATTGGCCAAGGCAACATAAAAGTGCGTTGCGCATGAGCCATGTCATTTCTATTTGAATGTGTCTCACAGCTGGTGAGATCGAGGTTGTTGCTGGTAAACGTGTCAGGTTGCATAAACTGCAGAAAGGAGAAATTATAAACATATTGTAAACAAGAAATCATTAGTTTTCATGCAAAATGAGTCCATAAAATGATGATAGAATTATGATACGCAAAGGCGAATTCCAATAAAGTTGGAATGTTGTTGAAATTTTAAATGTAAGGAATTTAGTCGACAAAAGAGTTTGGGAATGTGGAGAAATCTCAATGCCAACATTGAATGCCCGTGACCTTTCATTCCCCCCGGTGGGCATGAACACATTTTGGCGCATGTCCAGAGTCTTGTTGTCGTTAAGATCTTGTCGATTTGTCTTGGCTTTGTTGGCTATTTAGCGCATCACATCGCTGTTAAGTCAGGGTGAAATAGCAAATTGTCTTGTTTGTCTCCTCTTCTTCCACCTCTCGTTGCCTGAGATGCGCATCTTTATGCTGCTTAGAGCGTAATCTGGAATGGACACGTAAATTCGCCCAAGTCGAAAACATCTCATGAGTTGTGAGATCGTGATCATTTTATGAGAGCAAGTGAAATGTGATTGTGTTTCATACACAAAGTCATCATTTTAACAAAAGAAAAATATGTAATAAATAATGTAAATAAAAAAAATATTCTACATGCATACTAAAAAAAAACAATACAATAAACCACATATGTTAATCAAAATTAAATGGTATCAAACGTCCCTAGTGAATATTACAATTGAAACATTAACAAATAAAAAGGAGATTTCAATCAATTACATTTATTTTATACCTATATTAGCCATAAAAAACAACATGCAGCATCACAAGTTATGTACAGTAAAATAAAAATAAATATACAAATAAAAATAAATACATAAAATAGAGTATTGAAAAATAATTACACCAAATAACATTTAAAAAAAAAAAGAATTCTTAACTGAAGATAAATATAAGATGCAAATTAAGCTAAACTTTACACTTTCATTATTAAGATACTAATTTGCACATTTTTGCCTATGCTTCAACCACAGAGAATACAGAGCACAAAAATGTAAAACCCGTAGGCAGTATCTTATTTTGAAATGGCTTTGTCAGAACCATCAAAAAGCCCAAAACGGGTCACAATACTGCCTACGGGCTATGTCAAAACAATTACTGTACATTGGTACGTACGGTGATGCATGCAAAAAAAAAAAAAGTGTAAACATAACTCAGAAAATAATCAATCAAATCACAATCATGCAAACAAGTGTGTGGATTTATCACTTCAACTTTTCACGTTTCTTGATCTGTAAACATGCGGACACTGAACTTATCTAAATACTATACAAATATATAAATACATATTCACCAGAAAGGCAAAGCACATGTCACCAGCATAAGATCTCCGTGTCAGGGCATTTATTAATGACACGACTATATCCAACTGTGCACTTAATTGATTGTCAGGCTGTCATTGGGCCGAGCGCGTGACCTGCATCAATGGGCTTTATAAGAAACCGGCAGATGACACTTGTCCAAGCTTGTCTTTTCTTCCAGCCCAAGAAGAAGAAAAAAAAAACTTCCACGACAACCTCCTGCCATGAAGATTTTTATTCTCCTCGCCGGACTCGCCGTCCTTGCGGCTGCTGTGCCTGTTCCTGTGCCCTACCATGCCTTCTGCAGAACTCTCTGGTAAGAATTGATATGGCTTATCTGTATACAGTATGGACATAAATATATATGTATAATCATGTGATGCCGTGTGTGCTCCTTTAGGCTCTTTTCTTCCCCCTGTGCAGCGGTCAGCACCACACTAGTGCAACAGATCCAAGCCTTCAACCCCATGTTTGGCTGTGCCAAGTGCCATTACACGGTAACCTTGTTTTAGTTCACATGTGCTCTCTTGCAAGATTATAAGCAAAACGTTCACGCAATATCTTGCCGCATAATGTCCCATATCATTTCTTAGGACAACACGAAAGAAATGACAACTCGACACAATGAAAAGTAGTCAGTGTATTGAAGCTTACATGACAGTGTTATTTTTTTTCTCCCTCAAAAAAACAAAACAAAAACAAAAACAAAAAAACAGTCCTTAATAGCTGGCAACAAAGGTGAGTCCACCCCTAAATGAAAATATGTGTTGTGTACTGTATATGTTTTTTGAAAAATGTTTATAGAGTATTGATTAGAAATTAAATAAAAATTTCAAATGGTAAACATAATAATAATAATAATTATTATTATTATTATTATTATTATTATTATTATTATTATTATTATTATTATTATTATTATTATTATAATATCACATCACACTAGTTTTGAACATGTTATATTGGCAATGTTTAATCAACAAATGAAAATAAAAATAGACTAGCTAAATGTTACAAGATATCACTCAATGTACTGTATTTTTTTTATATATTTTTTTTGTAATTTTGTCTAAATTGACATGATTTTTAAAAAATATTTTATCAGAAGGAAACATCACGCTTAATTTTAACATTTTTGTTTTTAATTTTAATTCATTCAATTGTTAATATTTAATGATTAAATTAATTGTTAATAATTATTAATAATGTATTTATTATTTATTATTAAATATAATTTTAATTATTTTCATGTATTTATTTTCTTAACCAATTTGAGTTGAATAACACAAAAACATGAGTGCCCCTTTTTTTCTTACATTTTTTTTTTATTTTGTTTAAATTGACATGATTTATATATATACATATATATATATTATCAGAAGGAAACATCACACTTAATTTTTAAATTTTTATTTGTAATTTTAATTCATTCCGTTTTTAATAATTAATTATTTAATTCATTTTTAATAATTAGTGATAATGCATTTAATATCTATTATTCAATTTAATTTGAATTATTTTCATTTATTTTTTTTTCCCACAGTTGAGTTAAATAACACAAACACAACATGAGTGGCCCTTCTCTATCTCACATTTCTTACCAAGAAAGAAATTCGGCAATCCCTGTTTTACTTGTACTATCAGAAAATGATTTAACAAATCAAATTGAAAATCAAATTTCCACTGATTTTTGCCACCCAAATGTTCCTCCAGCTGGGAGCCGGCACACCTTTGGGCATCACCGCCAACCACTCTTCCACTGACGGTATGGCGGTTGAGAACATCACCTTCACCTTCAGCCCCACCGTGATGACCGGAGGATGCCGCGTGACCGTAAGTCCAACCAATCTTACACTAAAGGGTTTGTAATAGCCTACAGATGCCACGAGATGGCAGCAGAGGACAAGGTTGAATACTACAAGTGTTTTGAGTTTTGTGGGGGTTGTACTCAGGGCCAGTCCACCTCTCTGGGATTCACCAGCCTTCTGGACAACGGCCTCAACTACTGCAACCTCTACGATCTGCTCTCAGGTCAGCTCTTCACTATGGATGCCCAAAAGTGTCACAATTCAATAAATAAAAATTCCTTTTTGAAATAACTATCCTTTTGATAAATAACAGGCAATTATGTCATATGGCCATTAAATTTTAAAATGAGGTTAGTATTATTATGAAAAGTGTTATGCTATTCTTTAATATGTAACAAATATTTTATTTTGGTTAAATATATCGTTTATGATTATTTTAACGTCATACTTAAAAAAAATAACGACATTTAATTTATTTTCAAGGTTTTATAAGATAATAAAACGTTGTTTTACAAAGTCAGTTTTTATTTCATAATGTCCTTTTCCACAATGGTCTTCTTTTACATAATGGCGTTTTCCAGCCGAATGTCTTGGTCTGTCAATCAAATGACACGAGGCGGAGCCAGTTACGTGATTGGCTGAGTCCCTTATACAGACATGAGCAGCAGCACTTGCGGTATCGATTCGCGCGTGGAGAGTTTAGCGCCTGATGAGGAGCCACGGCGGTCACAGGCTTGCTAAAGCATGGATACGGAAGATGAGTCACTTTCAGAAGTACTCCAAGAAGTAGCAAATCGTTTAGAATCGGATCATAACGCACGCACGCACGCAAACGCACGCACGCAAACGCACGCAAACGCACGCACACATACACACAAAAAAAAATAAAAATAAAATAAATATATATATAAAAAAAAAAAAAAAAAAAAAGAGCAATGATGACAAGACGTTGAATCGGTAAGACTACCGAATGAACAATTCTGAGCTCTTAAGAAAAAAAAAAAAAAAAAAAAAAAAAAAAAGGATCATAACGTAAAGGCCTTGTTAAATTTATGCGTCAGGCTACGGGGTAGGTGTCACGGCGATCTCGGCTCACACTGGTGGTCCCACCCACTGACTTTGATTGACAGGCCAAATCCTTCGGATTTCATTTTATAATTTAATGTCCATATTACATAATTGTCTGTTATTTATCAAAAGGATAGTTATTTCAATAAGGCATTTTTATTTATTGAATTTTGACACTGCTGGGCTTCCATACTTCACAAGTAAAGCTATACACATTTAAAGAGTCAATGCTAATGCTAATGCTAATGTGTTGTTTTGTTATTCTTTCAGCGAGTGGACTGTCCAGTGGACCAGGCTTCATGGAGATGACCAACGAGTGGGCTTGCCTGGGCTACGGACTCGCCTCCTGCAAAGCCTGAAGCAGCAATGCATTTAGATTATTATTTTTTCTTTATAGTCTGAATTGTAAGCTTAAAAATGGTTTCCTGTGCATCCTGCATTTGATGTTTGGCGATTCTTCTAAACCAGGGGTGTCAAACTCATATTAGCTCAGGGGCCGCATGGAGGAAAATATATTACTAAATGGGCCGAATCGGTAAAATAATGATATATAACTTAAAAACAATTGCCATCAATTATACGCAGATTTTTGTGATTTTTGTGCCAGCCCTAAATTACGGAGCTCAACTGTAATCTAAAAAATAAAACAAATGCAGATGAAACGCAGCAACACTTTGCCTGTATGAGTTCCAGACGTGTTAAATCTGCCTGTTTTGCATATATATATAATTCCCAGAATGCATTGTGTGGCACAGCTTAATGAAGTTATAAGGACATTAATCCTTGTCATATGTATTTGTGTTACCAGTAATTGAATTTGTGTCGTATTTAAAACGTTTATGTTGGTCTATGATTAAAAAAAATATATATTATTATTGCTCTTTTAGCACTTCTACTATACATTGTCCTGCATGTAGAAAAAAAATGTATACATTTGTTTGAAATGATTCAGTATTAATAAAAAATCAAGGTTCTGACTAATGAACAAAGCTGTTTTGTTGGTGCCAGAGTAACAAACCTATGAAAAAAGGGACTGCTGCTTGATGATGTGATTACATGAGCCATGTCATTTTTATTTTACTAAGCCAATTGTTTAAGTAAGTAATTAATTAATTAATATCCCAGAATGATTATTATTATGATTATTATTATTATTATTTGCCAGTATTAAATTAAAAACATTTTGTTATTTTTTTACATTTGTTTCTGCTGCTTTAGGGCGTGTGTTTGGCACCCATTTTATCTCAAGTTTAAAGTTGCTCAAAGTATTAAATTTGCCCCAAAATATTTTTACAATAGCTTTTTCATTTGACCATTTATGACTCAACATCTCCTCATTAGCATAATAACAACTTAGCTGTTCTCATTGGGTACTCCTGCAAGCCACTGGCACGTGGCTTCATAAATCATTCTATTAAATTATTCTTTTTACCCTTTTACCCTACTTTTCAACACTTTCAGTGAAGCATATGGCATCCATTGTGGCTCAAGATTAAGTTTCCAAAAATGGTTAGGCAGTATTGTGACCCGTTTTGGGCTTTTTGATGGTTCTGACCAAGCCATTTCAAAATAAGACACCGCCTACGGGCTACAGATTAAATACAAAATAAAGACTTCTTTTGGTCACTTTATGACTATATGAATCTATTACTATTATTATTATTATTGTTGTTATTATTATTCTTATTATTATTGCAATATTTGTTTGTTTTGTTCTTCTTTTACTTATCTTTACTGCATGGCTGATTTCTGTTCCATGTACGGCACTTTGTATACAGCAAGGCTTGTTTTAAAATTATTACTGTTATTATTATTATTATTATTATTATTATTATTATTATTATTATATTTTACATATAAATGAAACACAAAGGCATATTCTTTTCAAAATTTTACTTTATAAATCTTTCTTATCATTGTTTTTATTTGCTGGAAAATCAAATAGTTCTATTGCCTCATAGTGAGACTTTCAGTTAACTCAAGATTAAGTTACTGAATGTTTTTTGGACAAAAAAAACCTGTGCAGTGGATATAAAAAGTCAACACACCCCTGTTCATGTGCTAGGTGTATAATACAAACAGCTGAACTTATTTTATTGTCCGTCATAGGAACTGACCTCCATTTAACAGGAATTTGAATGTAATTGATCAATTTTGAGCACAGTCATATCCAAGTGGTGAGAGGGTGTGCACACTTGTGCAACCACATTATCTCAGTTGTCTTCCCCTCTCAAAAAGATAAAAAAAAAAAAAAAAAAATGAAAGTCACATTAATGGCAGACAAAGCCTTGAAACTAGACTAAGTGCAATTTCTGGAGAAATTGCGTGGGAATGCTGAAAGCTGAATGCTAAGATTTGAATGCATGTGGAATGCTTATGAAGTACATTGAGAGATAAATGATGAAATGATGACCTCCTGGTTACTGGACAATGCACTTTACCAACTGTGCCAACGAGCAGTATCAAACACCTGGTAACAATAAGTTATATGTATGGAAGTGGGCGTGGAAAGTGACGCAGAAATATTTCAATGTCTATCCCATTGAAAATGAATGGGGAAAAGTTCATATTTAACATTAAATTGTGCGGATACTGTAAGTAATGTGGAATCGGACAATATATACCCCGGGAGGCGTGAATTTTTGAAGCAAGTTGAAATTTGAACAGTGCAAATCGGAAGTATTATGTGGGAGTTGTTACATGGCATAAAAGTGTGGAGAATAAAAATCACAATAACATATGTGGGAATGCTTCCACATGATTTGCCTTAGGCTCAGTTTTTTTTTTTATATCACAACACATTTGAAGAGGGGTGTGTAGACTTTTTATACTTTATAAATAAGCATGTGGGAAACATTTAACGAGGTAACAGTTACATATGTACATGATCACAATGAACGGGGGAAACTCATAGTTTGGGTTTGAAATCAAATTTTTTGTGACACCAGTCCTGGAACTTTTCTGACAAACCTCCAAGAGTTTTACAACTTTATAAATATTTACCTTATTTTAAATGTACGCAGTAGCTCTTTTTGTTCATTCAAAGGCCTCACTTAACCAGCACGAGACCGCCACGTTGGGTCACCAGCGCTCATCCACGCTCAATTGATTGCCATAGTGCCGATCGCATGACCCAGCCTGGACGTCCGGCGCTGTATAAGAGTGCGAACGTCCAACGTTTGTCCCACACCAAACCCCAAAGAAGCAGCCACCATGAAGACTCTCGTTCTCCTCGCCGGGCTGGTCCTGCTTGCGTCCGCCGTGCCTGTTCCTGGACCCACTTATCACGCCTTCTGCAGAACTCTCTGGTAAGTGACGTTTTAGACCAAGAGATGGTATGAAATGTTTTTTTTTTTTTAAATTGAACTCCGCTCCACTAGGCTCTTCCCTTCAACTTGTGCGGAGGTCAGCACCAAATTGGTGCAGCAGATCCAATCCTTCAACCCCATGTATGGCTGTCTGAAGTGTCACTACATGGTAATGTTGTTTCCAGAAAACCTTTGTGACAAATTAAATCAAGACATGGTCGTGGTTTTCTAATCAAAATGTTCCTCCAGCTGGTGGCCGGCACCCCTCTGGGCCTCACCGCCAACCACACGTCGCTGGACGGCCTCACGGCGGAGAACATCACCATCACTTTCAGCCCCACCGTGATGACGGCCGGCTGTCGGGTGACTGTAAGTCAATAATGTGGCTTGTTTTAACTCCAAAAGATGTCCAAAGATTTTTTTTCACTGAAGACCACATGGAGAAAAACGGGAAGAAGAGGAAGGCTCGCCTTGTCTAAACATGCTAAAACCCAGTGGTGCCCAAACTACGGCCCGGGTGGCCATTTGCAGCCCGCCGTCCATTTTTTAGTGGCCCGCGACATATGCTAAAAATGGCATTTGACACAGTTCAAATGAAATAAACAAAACAAAAATGTTTGGAGATGGTCAAAGTAAGTAGGGAGGGTATCGAAAAACAGGTGCCATTAAAGGTTATTTTAGTTCACTAAAACTAATGAAAAAAACTAAAACAAAAATTCAAAAAACAATAGTGTAACTGAAATAAAATAAAAACGAAAATGCTTTTTAAAAAAACAAAAACTAACTGAAACTACATTTTATGTTTACAGAACTAGCTAAAACTATATTTACAACAAACATGTCCTACATTTTAGTCTTTCATAATTAATTTAATGCATAAGCATTTGGGGATGATTTTAAATGCGATTTTTAGTAGATTTTTTTTTATATAAACCAGAATTAATGACGTTTGAAAGTATGTCACACAGAAATGACGTCATCTCGCAGCAGCCAATAGAAAAGCACCTTCAGATGACGTTGATCCTATGGTGTTTTTTTAAATATTGAGCACAAGTAATACACATGAAAAAAAAAACTAATACTAATACTGAAACTAACAAACTAAACTAAAACTAAGGATTTTTTTAAAGAACCAAACCGAAACAGAACCACCCTGAAAACTAATAAAAACTACCTAAAATGAAAAATTCCAAAACTATAATAACCCTAAATTGGTTTATATACTGTAGCATTTTTTTCTAAATATGCAAAAGCACAAATAAATTATTTGTACAATATTTAGGACTAAACACATTTTCTCTTCATAACATTATGTGGCCCTTGCGTCCTTCTGATTTTCTGTATGTGGCCCTCAAATGAAAAAGTTTGGACACCCTTGCTAAAACCAATGCAATGTACGAAAGAACTTTATGTTAAATTTAGTTAAATTCATTAAAAAAAATGGAATAAGTCTACATCTAACTTGGCGACAAAGCAAGAATTCAAATTAGCTTACAAACGTCACATGACCAAACCCAGCAAACAGTTAAGCCATGATTGGTCATTACCTGAGCCCTCGCGCACTGTGATGTCATTTTCAGTCGACAGCAAGTAACAAAATGGCCGCCCTCTGAAATGGATAAAAAAATAAGTGCATATTGCTGCTTAAAGGGAAATCAAGTCAAAAAAATTCTTTTCAGTAACATATTGAATGCAGATTCACTAGGCTGAACACGACATTCTAATTAATATTGCATTTGTGGGATATGAATTACGCCACTAAATCGACCCATGTCCAGAACATTGTGAAGGAAATGTTTGACTTGAAACTATATTATAGTTCATATTCAACTTGTTTGTTGAAGAGTATGCAATGGGTCAATAAAAAAATGGACAGTTAATCTAAAGAAGAAGTGCTTATTGTGTAGTCATTATAATAATAATAATAATAATAATAATAATAATAATAATAATAATAATAATAATAATAATAATAATAGTTACAGTATTGGTATTATTGTTATTATTATTATTATTATTATTATTATTATTATTATTATTATTATTATTATTAATAATAATAATAATAATAATAATAATAATAATAAATTATACTTTTTTTTTCTTTCTAGGGCCAGTCCACCTCTCAAGGTTTCACCAGTCTTCTGGATAATGGCCTCAACTACTGCAACCTCTACGATCTGCTCTCAGGTTAGCTCCTCTTGTTCAACAAATGTAACTTCTTTTAATTTATTTTTTTTATTTTTTTATTTTTTTGTTAATGCTAATTCTAATGTTTGGTTATGTTTTTTTTCCTTCCTTCCCACCCAGCAAGCGGACTGAACAGCGGTCCAGGCTTCATGGAGATGACCAACGAATGGGCTTGCCTGGGCTACGGACTTGCCACTTGCAAAGTCTGAAAAAAACCCAAAAAAACAACAGAAAAAAAAAGCAATAAAGAAAAACAAAGTAATAATGTGATGACTTGCTACATGTTAACTACTGTCTTAAAAAATCACAAAGAATGTTTTTCTTGTACTATGGCTTTTAAAATAATAAAGCTTTACTTTTATTGCATCATACATTTGACTTTTGATGATGTTCTAAACACTCTGGTGCCTTCTTGCGGCTGTTTTTGTGTTTTTTTTAAAACATTTATTTATTGCACTGAATGGTCCATACAAAAAAATGAAACAGAACTAAAATAAGTGAACAAATTCAATAATATGTAAAATAAAATTAAAACTATATAAAATTAAATCAATGGCAATAATTTCATAAAATAAATATTTTAAAATCAGGAGGAAAAAGAGAAAATATTTTACTTTTTAACAGTGAACAAGCTAACATTATTTATTTTATTATTTATTTTATTTATTTGTATTTTTTTATTTATTCCCAACGTCTTGTGGAACACGATTAATTCTTTAATCTTTAATTAATTGGGGGGTTTTCGCTCTTTGTTTTATACTTTTTATCTTTATAGATTAAAGCAAATTTATTCATGTTTTTCAGTCATCTGTCAAGCGTCAGTGCCATCTGATCAATTAACTTTACGCATGTGGACATGCTCTGGTTACACACTACAAACTTTAGCAGAGCCGTTATTTTTCTCTCAATTGTTTCATTTTCAGTCAGTTTCACTATTTTAATGTTGACAACCAGTGCCATATGGTAGGGATTTTTCTTCTATTAAATTTTCACCTAACAGACAGCATAGATAGATAGATAGATAGATAGATAGTGTATGTATTTATCTATTTCTGTATAATATACTATTTATTTTATTATTTTATTTAAGCTTAAATATTGCTTACATTTTAATTTGGGGAGGGAGGTTTGACAAAATGTGCTTGTGTGGAATCAGTTTTGCAAGAACATCTTTATTTATTGTATTCCTTGTATGTATATATTTATAGTATGTATATATTATTATTTTTATTGTATGCATTTATTAATATTTTTGCAAAATTTATTTTATTTAAATTTTAAGTTTAATTTTTGTGTGCGTGTTTGTTTAACAGAATGTGCTTTATTTTATGTATTTATTCATACAAAATATTAATTTATTGCATTTAGTGTTTTATGTTCTATATTTGCAGATTATATCTATTGTATGTATTTAGTCATGTTTTACATCATTTATTTTATTTGATCATTTTTATTTTAAGAATGTTTATTTTTTATTTTTTATTGCTTTTATTTTTTTTGTCATTCATTAACAAAATGCATGTTATTGTATACATTGATTCATAATTTTATATATCATGTATTTTATGATCATTTTAAACTGGATTATTGTTTTGTTTTTGTTTTTTTGTGAGATTTTATTGTATTTGTGGTTGTTTAATGCAAACCCGTTACAGTATTTGCATGAGAAATAAGCATCTTTTCCACGAGCATCATCAGATAAATCTTCTCACAAGCTTGGTGAGGATATGACAAACGGCATCAGTTCTGCTTTAACCACTTAATGACGGCTGAAGCATTTGTTATATTACGTCCTGCAAAAAAATAAATAATAATAATAATATATATATATATATATATATATATATATATATATATATATATATATATATATATATATATATATATATATATATATATATATATATATATATATATATATATTTGTACTGTACAGTTTAGGCCATAGAGGAGAATGTATCAACTCACATGACTTTTTCATCTTTGCTAACGTGAATTTCTTCAGTCTGGATGGCCAATTTTGCAAACATTCTCCACACAATTAAGAATAACAGAGTAGCCTGTTCAGATTTTATGTCCTTTGTCAACTTTCCCCATTTTTTTTTTTGACCCAACAGACTCATGGCGGATCAAATCCACCCGGAAAAAGTCGTGCTGGGCCGACGTCACAGAATTAATGATAACAATCTCACTTCAGGTCACCACAATAAACAAAGCAGATGAAGAGAATAGCCGCATAGTTACTCGGAAATGACCTCCACATGTGACTTGCGTGATGTCGATGATGCCTTCTTCGCATTTGGGGTGGAAAATCAGCATCACTCGTGAAAGGCCAGTCACATAGCAATCACATTAACAGGTAATTAATGTGTCTTATGTGACACACATACAGATAATATCTCATCCATGACAAAATTTCCTCACAATAGATGCAGGAAGTCATGTGGTGTGGTTCGGATTTTGTGGGTCAGGCTGTAGGTCAGTAGTGCACGTTAAGCTTTCCTTATACAATATGGCCTCCAATTTAAATAGTCAACACTGCTGTTTTCCAAGCCAAAGAGTAGTCAATTTTACTGAAACCAAACACAAAACAAAGACAATCACAGTTTGCGTATTTAACAACCACATACGTATAGTTTTGCCTTTGGAAAGTGTGCTTAGCTTAATGCTAACAAACACATTCTCAAAGATATTGTAAAAACTCTATGTGGAGAGACTGGACAATCTCTTTGAAAAGTATAATTTATTAATAGGGTGTCAGTATGGTTTTAGATCAGCTACATCAACATCCAGCATTAATGAAGTTATTAGTGAAGATAAAAGGATGTAAAGAATTGCAGTTGGAATTGTTAATTTTATTGGCATAAAATAAGCTTTTGATACAATAGAGAATGAGATTTTGCGTTCCAGATTTGGCGAGAACGCAAAGTTGTTTTTTTTCGCCTACCCTGTCACCTTCGCTGCGCCGTAAACACTTCCGGGTCATCTTCCATGTGAACAAAAGTGACGAGGATGGAACGTTTTTAAACATAAAGAAAACAGTGGGAAAGCTTTCCCAAAGCGACTAGGATGGCGCATGTATTTTTTCCACTGCTTTGTTTACACGTCGCTTTTGTTCACATGGAAGATGACCCGGAAGTGTTTACGGTGCCGCTAAGGTGACATGGTAAGCGAAAAAACAACTTTGCGTTCCCTCGCAAAGCTCAAAATGTTTTGCGAGGGAACGCAGTGTTTTGTTTTTTTTTTTTTTTTTTTTTTTTTTTTTTTTTTTTTATCTACCATGTCACCTTAGGGGCTCCGTTATGGCACAAGTTTGAGTGCGTTGTAGTGATGGGAACATAATTCACCCACGAAACGTTGGGACTTAGGGGGAGTTCCGGGTGGGAGGAGTTGGTTAGGATGAAAGGATAAAAGGACGAAATGTTAGTTGGCCTGTGAGCCTCGCGCAGAGTGTTGAGTTGCTGTTAAACACTGAGAAGCTGATGTCAATAACACGCCAGTCTTTGGCTCCAGACTTCAACACTCCGCCTCCGACTCCAGCGTAATCATTCACCTGTGGTGTGCCACAAGGATTTGTCTTAGGACCCAAACTGTTTATCTTATATATAAATTGTATGTAAAGTTTCTGAATTCTTTGTTATTTTTGCAGTCGACACAAATATATATATATATATTTTGGTCTGGGGAGGACATGCAGCAGCTTTTAGAGCTGGTCTAACTGAAATGAAAACTTTGGTTCAACCTAAATAATCTAATTTTGAACTTAAACTAAACTAAGTTCTTGATATTTTGGAATAAAAGAAAAAGCACAACATTCAAGGTGAGACTTGATCATGTGGAAGTGGAAAGGGCATTGATGGAATTAAGTTTCTGTGCGTTTTAATGTACCACAAGCTCTGCTATAAAACTAAAATATATGCGCTACAGTCAGTGTGCATTATACACTTTGTTTTGTGTACACTTATTGTTCCATATGTGTCTTTCGGTGTTGATGTCTGGGGTAATACCTAAAAAAGCAATTTACTGACACATTGATACGTTAAAAATGAACTTCATACAATTAAAAACTGATCAAATTATGTTTAATAAAGCCTGCAGTCTAAGATACTCCAGTCCTCGGAAATATTAAGCAAAACTTTATGTCTAGATGCCATTGATGGGCTAACGAATAACATCTTGTGGCAGGCAGCGCGAGCACACTTTAAACAACAGATGTTTGAACAGTGGTGAAACACATTTAGACAGTCACCATGATATTACTCACGGGAATATACTTTTTATCCTCTGTGCAAAAACAACTATCTAAAACTACTAACAGTAGTAGAAACTCCTGATTTCGCTGTGTGACTCGAGCCATGCATGACTGTATTGTACCGCCCCCTGGTGGCCAAGTCAACAAGACACCAAAAGGCTCGCCCAATGAACTCACCGTTTAATTCTTTACATTGCTTCAGGATGCCATTAGTATAGGTTTTTAATTTTGTGCTAGTTTCCTTATTACAAAGCACATTACAAAATAAATTGTACTGTCTTCATGGAACAAATTAAATACATTACTGTTTTTAAATTTCATGCAAAAATGGTCATTATTACATATTGTTTGGAGACTCGTGCTCCAGTCTGGATAAAATGCATTTGCGGGCTGCAGATGGCCTCAATGTTTCTTTTATTGAACACACTTGATTAAGATGCAGGATGTGCTAAGTAAAACAATTGTTATTTAAAACAAAATGTTAAGTATCATGATGGAACAAACAACAGAAGCTGCATGTCCAACTTTTATAATCACAACATTAACAAAAGATTCCAGTGTCATGTGGATTTAATTTTGCCTTTGAAATCATAAAAATTGAACCCATTAAAAATGTTCTGGAATTCAACACATTTTCACATCACTTCCACGTCAGACAGTTTGTGACCTTTTGGCACTTTTAAGGCCTTTGATGCATTTTACAAAAAAATACTCAGAATACACCATCGAACCAAGCCAACAAGTTTGTATAATAGCAAAATCAATCAATCTACTCACAAATGTACTAATGTGAACTTTGAGCCTCTTTATTTGAACACAAAGCTAAATTTGCAGAAAGCCGTTAATTTGTTGTGCAGAAAAAAGCAAAAGGTGGGTACACAAGTTTATTGTGCCTACTGCCATCTAGTGGACGAGCACTGAATTTTCCTGCCTGTCACAGAAACGCCAAGTTCATCATTGCTTGCAGTTTTAATTTCCATTATTAGTTGTAGCAAATGCAACACGAACATTTTGCGACTCATTTGACTTTGCAGGCTGAAAGTCCGTAACCCAGGCAGAGCCATTCGTTGGTGTACTCGGTGAAGCCCGGAGCCTTGGAGAGGCCGCTTCCTGTGCAGACAGGAAATGAATGATATAGTGATCAGAAAGAAAAAAAAAAAAAAAGAGCATTGAGTAGTAAAAAATGAAGGCGAGAAAAGACTACCTTGTATCACGTTGCGGAGATTGCAGTAGTTGGTGCCGTTATCGAAAAGGCTGGACCAAAAGGCGGACGTTGACGCACCCTGAAACAAAAAGTTCCAATTGGAGTTATTGCATGCATAACAGTGATCCTCAATGTGTGGTACGAGGACCACGAGTGGGACGCGGATTGACTCTAGTGGTACTCCACAATCACTGACATTAAATGTTGAAACTGTTCATAATGTTCTACGGTGGGTTAGGGTTGGTTTATGTAAAATGCAATTAATTATTAATTGCAATTAAGTACACTATATTTGCATTTAATCTTTTAGAACTGAGCATTTATTTACCTATAAATTTAATGTAAATTTTATTTGAAATATAGCTCAATTAAATCACAGTTTTTTTCCCCCTGTATTTAAGTGCAATGTATTTTAACATTCAAACTGCGCATAGCGTTACAGTGGCTCGTGATAAAATTAAATAAAACCCCTGCCTTGTTTTTCGAGAACACTTATTATATTAACGGCATTACCATCAAGTACAGTGTTCCCTCGTTTTCGGCTGGGGTTAGGTTCCAAAAAATACCCGCAATAAATGAAATCCGCGAAGTAGTTAGCTTTATGTTTTACAATTCTTATAAATGTTTTAAGGCTCTAAAATCCCCGACCGCACAATTTATACACTTTTCTCATTGAGGCATTTACATGTTCTCACATTTCTCTCTTGTTCAAACATTGACAATGTTCAAACCTTCAGAAATTTTATAAAATGGGTATATTACTGTAAAAAAATATGCAAAATTGCACTTAAAAAAAAATCCGCGATACAGCGAGACCGCGAAAAGTGAACCGCGTTATAGCGAGGGAAGACTGTATTCATATTAACAACAGTCCTATTACATTTGTTGCCTTAAGTTAACTGACTATTAAAATAAAAACATTTTAATTTTTCAGTAAACGCACAAGAAATGTGTATTTTATTCAAATTGATTCCGTAAATGTAATTAAATTATTTTTGTCATAACGTTCCAAATTTAAAATAAACTATTTACATATTTTACATGCACATTTTTTAACCTTTTGTCTCTGAAGCATCATTTATATATTTAAAAAAAAAAAAAGATTGCCCGCCACTAGTTTAGTCTTCAAACCAAAATGGCAGCCTTCCTGTTTTTGCTCCAAAATGGCTTCTTGAGGGCCAATTTTGAGTCACGTTTTCAGTACATTAAAAAATATTTTAAGAATGAGGTTTTTCCTTGTCCATCAGTCTTGATATGTGCTGTACTTCAAAATTGGTAAGGTATCTATAAAAAAAATTAAAATAAAATACAAAAACGAGCAATTTGTTTTTGAAAGACCCCTTGAAATTTTCCAAAATGGCCGACTTCCTATAACCCTTATAAAATGGGTTCTTGAAACTTGTTTTGTGGTACTCATGATAGTTAAGATGTGGCTATGAAATTTCATGTTGCTCACTGAATTCAATTTCCCCAAAAAATTCCAGGGGGCGCTAAATAGCCATTTAGGTCCTATTCGCAATGCAACAGACAAACAATCATGTGACTTACATCCACGCGGCATCCCAGACTCATGGCTGTGGACGACATGGTGAAGTTCACGCTCTCCACCTGACCTACTGCCGAGGTGTGGTTGGCCTGGATTAGCAACGGGGTCACTGGGCCCAGCTGGATTCAGTGGGAAATTATGCCATATATTAATAATCCACACCTACATGAAAATAATCTTTCATTTCTTACCTTGTATGAGCTCATGGCTTTCATTTGAGTCATCATGGCGACGTTGGCCTTACTACACGGCACACCGAGCAGCCTGCGGGGATTAAACGTGATTTATTCATCAGTGTCATCCGGGATTATTATTGAAATTTCCTTGCCACACCCAAATGCCGACTATAAACTTCATGATGAAAGTAAAGGTCAAAAGGTCTTACCAGACAATCTTGCAGAAGGCGTGCGTCGGTTCAATGGGGGCGCCATGTGTGAGAACGCACGCGCCTAAAATGAGGACAAGAGCAGCGAACTTGATTTTAGCAGACATGACGGCAGGAGAGAAAAAAAAAAACGTGTTTGGAGTGCGGCGGTGGCGGCTTGTGTGGGAATGTGTGCGGTCGGTCGAGGGCGGCTTTTAAAGAACGAACATGGTGAGGACGATCATGTGGCAGCGTGCAAAAGACATTCGCATGACACTTCATGCTTCATGCTTGGATTATGAGCACATTTTATAAGGGGGAAAACACAGCAATACATTCACATCTGTCTCTTCATAATACTGAATTCATTGTGTAATGTCATCTTCTATTGTTTCTTGACATTCAACGGTGAAATGCTACATTTCCTACACTGTGTCACTTGTCCACATATAGCCTACAAATCAATAGTCTTTGTATACCATATACGAGTGGTGTCCAAACTACGGCCCGGGGGCCATTTGCGGCCCGCCGTCCATTCTGCAGTGGCCCGCGGCGTATGCTAAAAATGACATTTGACTCAGTTCAAATAAAATAAACAAAACAAAAATGTTTGGAGGTGGTCAAAGTAAGAAGGGAGGGTATCGAAAAACAGGTGCTATTAACTCTTTGACCGCCAAAAACGTTTAATAACGATTAGTAAAATCAATGTATGCCGCCATAAACTTTAAATGACGTCAACTATGTTTTTTGTTTTTTTTAACCAATTGACAGTGCAACGTCTAAGTGCAGCGCTGCCTGGTCAATGGGTTGTGGAATCAAAAACACTCACTAACTATGGCCAGCAGATGGCAGCATTGTATCTCTTTTCAATGGGCTGCCGGTGTATGAAATTACTAGGAAACATGATGAAATCTGATGAAACAACATTTTCAAGGATGACCTAAATGATCAAAGCCTTTGTCACGTTAAAGTTGTTGTTTAAAAAAAAAAAAAAAATTAATAACATGTGGCAGTAAAAGAGTTAAAGGTTATTTTAGTTCACTAAAACTAATGAAAAAACTAAAACTAAAATTCAAAAAACAATATTGTTACCGAAATAAAATAAAAATGCTTTTAAAAAATGAAAACTAACTGAAACTACATTTTATGTTTACAAAACTAGCTAAAACTAACTATAATTATAGCAAACATGTCCTACATTTTAGTCGTAATTAATTTAATGCATGAGCCTTTGAGGATGATTTTAAATGTGATTTTTTTAGTAGATTTATTTTGATATAAACCGGAATAATGACGTTTGAAAGTATGTCACACAGAAGTGACGTCATCTCGCAGCAGCCAATTGAAAAGCACCAAAAGATGACGTTGCTCCATTGGTGTTTTTTAAATATTGCGCACAAGTAATACACATTAAAAAAAAAAAAAAAAAAACAATACTAATACTGAAACTAACAAACTAAACTAAAACTAAGCAGTTTTTAAAGAACTAAACTAATAAAAACTAACAAACTAACCACCCTGAAAATGAATAAAAACGAACTAAAATGAAAAATTCCAAAACTATAATAACCCTATTGCCATATTACAAATAAATTGGTTTATATATTGTAGCATTTTTCTAAATATGCAAAAGCACAAATAAATTATTTGTACAATTTTTAGGACTAAACACAATTTCTCTTCATAACATTATGTGGCCCTTGCGTCCTTCTGATTTTCTGTATGTGGCCCTCAAATGAAAAAGTTTGGACACCCTTGCCATATACTGATGTTGTGGTCATTAAATAATGCGCAGCTGATCCAATGAAACACATTTATAAACAAAAGAATTTAAGACATCCAAAAGTAAAGTAAGACGGAGCTTTTCACAATTCTATGCCTGTGAATCTTTATCTATGATAATGTGAAAGGCATGCCACAAAGTGATTTGTAGGCCCGCCTCAGGCTCTCGGCCCCACCCTCTGCACGCCACTGGTTTGAAATCCTAACTCAATAGCCTTAGCCATAGTTCTAAACTTTTAAATTTGAAACCCTAACCTGAATTTGAAACCCTAATTTCGAACCCCTACCCCTAGTTTGAAAAACTAATTTGAAACCCAAACCCGAGTTTCAACCCTACTTTGAAGCCCAAACCCTACTTTAAACCCATCTTTGAGGCCTTAGCTCGATTTTAAAACCTGAGGTCATACATTTTGATGGATGTATCCATCATCTAAAACCCAAACTACTCACAAATCGTGACCCTACTTTGAAAGCCTAACCCTAGTTTAAAACCCTAATTTGAAACCCAAATGCTACTTTGAAACCATAAGCGTAATTGAAATCCTAACTCTAGCTTGATGATCCTAGTTTAAAAGTGTCATCCAAAACCCAAATCGTTGTCATAAGTGAGCCTACTCCAAACCCTTAGCGTAATTTGAAACCCCAAACATAGTGAAAAAATCGAATTTGAAACACTACTTTGAAACCCTAACTCTAGTTGGAAACCCTACTTTAAAACCCTGGCCACAGTTTAAAACCTTACTTTGAAACGCTAACCCAATTTTAAACAGTTTTTTTAGCGACTTAAAATTTGTTATTTTATTTATTTATTTATTTTTAAACATCAAAATATTGAGGAAAAAAAATCGACCATGAAAAAAATATTGCACAAAGGAAAGGGTTTTATGAAAATCCTCTCAGTTCGACACAATATGAATATTGTTATATGTCAAATAAATAAATAAATAAATAAATAATTCACATGCATTAAAGGAGTGTGGCGATGAATGTGTATTTAAGGTCTTTAGCATGGGATCTTGCTAAACTAATAAGTACATTCAAGTCTACATAATCACATGGAAACAACTTTTCTTGCTGGAACAGCCAAATACTGCTTTTAAGAATTGAGCAGAATGTGGCTTTCTTTTGTTATAAGTCTTGAAGCGATGTGCGCATCTCAAAATCAAGGTGCATTATGGGTAGCTTTTGGGTAGGCGAAACTACCAAGCGGTCATTGAAAATGAATTGGATCCAATGGAATCAGCTCTGATAGAAACGTTTCAACCGCTGGAAAGTTGCTGTTTTTTATTAACATGCGTAGCATGTGGTTTACTGAAATCGGGGAAGTTGACTTGCAAGCTTTAAAGTGTACAGTTAGGCAAAGATTGGCACCACTCTAATCTCCGCCATTCAAATTGATAGGGAAGCTGGTAGCCTCGTCCCCACCCCCTCCCCCCGCGCATGCGCAAATCGCTTATTATGTTAAAAAGTACTCGCATCACAAGCACAAGTGTAGAGTGGTTCATTGGTTAAAAAAAAAAAATCAAAAAAAATCACCACCACCACCATGCTTACAAAAGCAATGGAGGGCGGTCGGCGTATGCTGCCATCTTTTGGACAAACATTATTGGTTGCACTAGAAAAGAGATTGTGAGAGTGGCATTCATGTAAAAAAAAATCAGTCAACATTATATAGCGTATTTTCTTTCAGTATTAGACTTAGACTTGACTTTATTGATCCCTTTGGGATGGCTCCCTCTGGGAAATTTACATGTCCAGCAGCAATGAGAACAGATAATAAAATAAAAAATAATTCAATCAGGCGGCACGGTAGTCGAGTGGTTAGCACGTCCGCTTCCCAGTTCTGAGGTCTCCGGTTCGAGTCCAGGCTCGGACCTTCCTGGGTGGAGTTTGCATGTTCTCCCCGTGCCCGCGTGGGTCTTCTCCGGGTACTCCGGTCTCCTCCCACATTCCAAAGACATGCATGGCAGGTTAATTGAGTGCTCCGAATTGTCCCTAGGTGTGCGTGTGAGTGGGGATGGTTGTTCGTCTCTGTGTGCCCTGCGATTGGTTGGCAACCAGTCCAGGGTGTCCCCCGCCTACTGCCCAGAGCCAGCTGAGATAGGCGCCAGCAGCCCCCGCGACCCTTGTGAGGAATAAGCGGTCAAGAAAATGGATGGATGGATGGATAATTCAATCAATCAATAAAGGTTATTACACCAGAGATTGAATTAATAATGATAATAATAAAAATAACAAAAAATAAAAAATCCAATCAATCAATAAATAAGGTTATTACACCAGAGATTGAATTAATAAAAATAAAATACAAATATAAAAATATTACTTCCTCTACGTGTAATAGACAATATATTGTCCAATACAGAGTACATTAATTTCTATATGAAAAAATAAAACTGTAATAATTAGAATCAAAGTATGGTGCATTTTACAGAGAAAATAGGAGTCAAATGAATTAAAAAGATTTTATTAAAAACACATAACTTATGTACTAATGGAGGTTCACGTGTGTCAGCATGTCAAAATCACTGACGTTTAACCTTGCCAGCAAGCTGAATTCTCACGGTGTTTGCTCACAAATATGAGAAATACATCTTGCACCGCTCCCGCTGATACGTTTGCGACCGACTAATCAGGCTTTGCTTTAGTAAACAGTCTCTAACAGTCGAGTTTCACACTAAAATCTCTTCAGGTCAACAATGACTGTCCTCTTCTGGCAATTTGGTGAGAATTTTCACTCCGTCAGACGTGATCACGACCGTGTGTTCAAACTGAGCCGATCTGCATGAGTGGGAAGGAACCACAAAGACACATCAGTCAAAATTTGAATGACGACGAGAGAAACATAAAACCCACCTTTTATCGTCTGTAGACACCGCTGTCCACTTATCCTTCAGGATTTTAAACTCCGAACACCCCTCCATCAATATGGGTTCTGCCAGAGGAACGCATACTGTCAGCCACCAGACCAGCACATGAAATTGACATTCGCTAGGGACGCTCGATTATGGACAAAAAAAATAATAATCACTATTATTTTTGGAGGAAGTAAAATCACGGCTATTTAAGTGATTTATTTTTTTTGGTGCAGAACAAAAAAAATGTTGAAGCATTTAAATATATTAAGACTAATAAAAAAAAAAACAAAAAAAAAAAATAAAAAAAAAAACAACAACAACAGATACAATATAGTTATGGAAGTTCCTTTTAGACCAAACAGAATAGATTTATTTATTCATGTATGTACGTTAAAATTTGAAGTTGGAGTGCAACTTGTGCACTGCAGTATGATGATCTTTTTTTTTTTGGTACAAAACAAGAAAATGTTTGCATACATTTAAAAATATTCATTGAACAATTTTCAGCAGTGAAAAGTTCATATTTTGTCCAGAATGAATTTGATAACTTAAATATTTTTTATGTACAATTAATACCTTTAAAAAGTGATTTTTCTACTTGCTGTCGACTGATGATGACATCACCTGTGCTAAGGAAGTAGGTAACGGCCAATTATGGCTCACCTGTTTTCTGGGTTTGGTCAGCAAACAGGGGGCCATGATTGGTCGTTACCTACTTCCTCAGCACAGGTGATGTCATCATCAGTCCACAGCAAGCAGAAAAAAAATACTTTTTAAAGGCATTCATTGTACATGCAAAATAATGAAGTTACCACATTAATTATAGACAAAATATTAACTTTTTATTGCTGAAAATGGCTGAATGAGTCAAGAATCCCTTTAAGACCAATTTAAAAAATAACAAACACTAATTATGTAAGTTCCTTATAGACCAAACAGAATTTATAATAATTTATATATATTTATAATATATATTTATTTATGTTGGCAAAAACTTGAAGTTGGATGTACACTGTGCGGTAAGATTATTTCTTTTGGGGGGTACAAAACAAGAAAATATTAAACGTAAAACACAATTAAAAAAATATTAAGACAAATGAAATTCTTTGAAACACTATCATTATATTTTGTATGAAACAAAACATTGAAAATTAATTATTTTAAAATAAAAAAGGTGCAAATGTATAAATTTAAACAACTCAAAAATTAGTATTAATAATCTTTTCTCTTTTTTTTTTTTTTACGATTATGCTGATTTTGTAATTGTGGAGTGTAATAATGGAAATTGTAATTGAATTCCGATTAATTGCACAGCCCTCACCTATTGTGAACGCCATCCCCTCATCCATGGTCATGTCATTGTCATTGGCTGCAAATGAAGACAGGGAATACTGCGTACGTGAAAAACACAAAGCACACAAAGTACACAAGGTCTCTCGTGACGATAACTCACCATGGTGCCAGATCTCAGGATAACAATGAAAGCTGGAGCCGATTCCGTGTCCAATGAAATAAGGACACACTCGGAATCCGTTCGCGTGGGCTATTTCACTGCGACGCAACACAAATACTTTAGTCAACTAAAACAGTACGTGTCGCTTCACACTATAATCCGCCGCATCTTGGCGGTGGATTGCCGTACCTGATCGTGTTCCCGATAACGCAAAGCTCCGCACCCGGCTTGCAGGCGGCGATGGCGTCGTCTCTGCAACGCCTCGCCGTTTCCACCAGGCGCCGCCCGACCTCGTCCGCCTCGCCGACGAAGAAGGTCTCCGACGTGTCGCCGTGGTAACCGTCCAAATACACCTAACGGGAACAGGAATGAGCGTCGATTGAACTGATCGCGGCTTGCTCGCAACCGTCAACTTACAGTGACGTCAATGTTGATGATGTCGCCATCTTGAAGCGGACGACTGCAGGCACATTAATAAAGGATGAATGCTGTGTACAGAAAGTTCTTCTTATTGGCAATAACAAAATGAAAATGTTGGATGTCTTCTTTCATATACTTGCACTAAGCTTATGCTAGAGAGCTAGCATATTACCGTATTGTACCGTATATACCGTAATATAAGGGTGTGCTCAAAAAATCGATACGGCAATATATTGTTGCGGACCTCATTACAATGCACGTATCGATACGCAGGCGTCAGAATCGATATTGCTTGTTAACTTTAAACACACATTTAACGTTTGCCTTTGCAGCTTGCATTGTACCTAAAAAATAAAAACCAGCAACGTCTTTGAAGTTAACTGCCTTCAATTAATGCAAAAATAGCTCACCAGTGATTGGACACTGTGTCTTGCTAAGAAAAATTAAAACAGAGGAAGAATATCAACATTTATTTACTTATAAACTTAACATGGCACGTGTCTAAGTGTACCAATTTTCCTATATTTTGTTTAAAAAAAAAAACCGAAATAAAATGTGTCTTATGTGGGATACATATGTATCGCAATACGTATCGTATCGTGGCCCCTGTATCGTGATACGTATCGTATCGTGAGGTTGGCGGCAATAACCAGCCCTACCGTAATACCCACAATACCCCTAAAACCGTATATATAATATGTATACTACCAACGATTGTGCTAGGCTACACATTACATCATAATTACTAATTACATCATTACCACAGATATGAATAGGTAGCTATGACAGGCCCCTTTTGAGCTGTGTGCCTATGGCGATGCTAAGCTAGGAGGGTCAAAGTCATGAGTTCAATGTGTGTGGACGACAAAACAAGAAAACAAACGCCAAGCATGCTGTACCATAACTGAAATGGAGTCATTTTCCACAAGTGAAAATATTTTTTGGGGCTTTTTGTCAAATGGTATCAGGGAAAAGGGACGGGTTAGCCTACAAATGTTGAAAATAACTATGGATTGATGGCCATTGAAATGCATTGGGGGTAAAAGTGTTGTTGTTTTTTTAACCCCCCCCCCCAAATTTTTTTAAACATTTCTTTTTTCTTTTTTTTTTAATATTAGAGGCATTTTTTAAATCTGCTTATATGTTAATCTAACAATGCCAAACAGGGCTTGAAACCGGAAATCTCGTGAAAATCGGTTGCAAAATAAGCAAGCTACGACATATTTCCAACAAGGTTTTTCAATTCATGAGAAATTCGACATGGCTGCCACACAATAAGGCGAATGAACTAACGACAATAAACCAATCAGAAGCAAGCATTTTAGGGTCATGAACTCCAGCATAGCAACTGTTGCTATGTTGTATGTTGTAGCTGGAGTTCATGGCGATAGGCCTAATTTTAGTTCACAATGACGTAGAATTATTAAAATGAGTAATAAATTAGCAAAAGGGAACGGTCATCTTTCTACCGATACCCATAAGTTGGATATTGATGACAATGGCAAGGTAATGAGCGATTGTTTTGTGATATTTGAGAGAATTACTGACTTGGCTGGTGAGCACCTTTTACATAATTTGATTTTTGAACACTTTACAATATTTATTTCATCAAGTTTGACTTAGTTCTGACTCATTTGGCTATAGGAGGGGTCACAAATGTTAAATAAATAGGTTGTACAAGTTAATTATGTAACTTCTGCCATCTAGTGGAAGAGCATTTAATTGTTTTTCTGCTAGGGATGTGCATATCATAATCGAAATTATATTAAAATTTTAAATATTACACTCCACAATGACAAAATCAGCATAATTGTAAAAAAAAAAAAAAAAAAAAAGATTAATATTAATTTTTGAGTTATTTAAATTTTGCACCTTTTTTAAATTTTAAAGTAACTAATTTAATACATTTTGTTTCATCCAAAAGGAACTTGCACAATTATGTTTCAAAGAATTTTGTCTTAATATTTTGTATTTGTTTTTTTTACATTTAAAGATGTTCTTGTTTTGTATTAAAAAAAAAAATCAGCCTGCTACAGTGCACATGCTGCACTCCAACTTCAAGTTTTTGCCAATATAAATAAAAAAATATTTATATATTATTATAAATATATATTATTATAAATTTTGTTTGTTCTAAAAGGAACTTACATAATTATAGTGTTTCTATTTTTTAATTGGTCTTAATATTTTTAAATGCTTAAACATTTTCTTGTTTGTATCAAAAAAGAAATAATTTTTTGAATAATTGTGATTTCAATTATTGCCAAATTAATCGTGATTATTATTTTTTCCCCACAATCGAGCAGCCTTATGTTCTGCCTCCCAATATAAGCCACTGGCATAAATTAGTTGAACAATGATTTTTGTAGTCAATAAGTGAAACTGGATACATTCCGGCTTGCCATTTTACCTGTCAGGTATGCCATGACACACCACGTTGTTGACTGAAGTACAAACCGATTTCGGGAAACCTCCGTACCCGAGAGGGGAGGGGTATGCGTTGTGCTGGATCGTCTCCTGGTGTACAATGAAATCTATTTCATCCGTTGTCATACCAACCTGAAACAAGAACAAATCACACTGTCATTTTTTTGTTTTTGTTTATTTTTAACGACAAATCCACAAACAAGTCGCGAGTCTACTCTTACCTTCAGACTTTGCCCGGCTAGCAGCAGCACACGTCGAGCTAGCTGGCATGCTCTGGCGAGGCCTTCGATTTGCTCTGCATTTTTTATTTCGATATAGTCGGGCCATTCCGGAACCAGTCCGGTGCCAACGTAATCCGGCCGTTCGATGTGCTTACAACCGGAAAAAGAGAGAAAACAGTGACTCATATTGTTGTTCATAAAATCATATTAAATACTGTACGGATGGATGACCTCTTAGTCAATAAACTCATTTGAAATTAAATTGAAATGTATTGAGTCCACTAGTGCACAAATGTCTACTGTAAAGAAAAAAAAAAAAAAAAAAAAAAAAAAAAAAAAAAAAAAAAAAAAATGAAATTACGATCTGTTTAGTTATTTGTTACTTAGAATGAATAGAGTAAGGAGGGAGGGAATAAAACTCTGTACTTCCTGTACTCTGTATGGAAGCCCATTCCCGCCAGTAAAAAAAAAAATAAAAAATATATATATATATATATATACATATATATATATATATATATATATATATATATATATATATATATATATATATATATATATATATATATATATATGCCAATATTTCCCTATCATTGTATATATAGGTTAAGTTTTCCAGCTCCAAGTGCCTGTTATTGACTATTAGTAATCATATTGGCTCTGAAAAAACACCTTTAATTGGAAAACAAAGAGAAACTCTCTACCTTGGGTATGGCGTAGGCAGGCCTGACAGTAGCCGGACGAACTACACTGTGTGAGTGAGATTTCATCCACTTTCTCCAGAAGAAGAGGCGATGTGGGTGACACAGTCGCGCCGTGGGAGACCCGCTGCACACTCGTCGAAAGACACCTGCCAACCCTGCAATAAGGAAAAAGCAATCTTTGGTTTGTTACTGTCGTACTAGTTACTCTAGATTTCTCTTAACAGGTGCACTGAGTACATCTGTGCGTAAATGAGATAACTATTTCGGCATATACTTTTGTAACTTTTTTTATGTACAATATGCACCTTGGCTCAATAAAGTTTAGGAAATACTGCCAAATGATAATGTAATTGGTGATACCATAATAAGTCACGTATTAGTACAATACTATGGACGTGTAACAAATTATTTCACGTTTTTTATGTGCAAAACAGTCGTTGCAGTAATATGTTATTGATACAAGCTAAAAGATAGTTAAGCAGTCCAAAGATTATAAAAGTTGTCAGAATGTGTATACCATGACATGTTGTTTTATCTCCTCGTGTGCTCAGCCGGCGGAAGATGCCTACAAAACAACTAGCACACGTGCGAAGGTCGTGTGCTAAACGTAAGACGGTTGTTCCACCGGGCATTTCACTCAGGTGTTTTGTTTACCCAAGCTTGTGACCTACCAGATCTTGTCGCAAATCCTGCAGAGCGGTAGGACGCCATTACAGGTCATATCACGTGATACAGTAGTCATGTGACAGTGAGCAGCAAATCAGCGACGACATGACAGTGGATACCGAGCATATTGTTTGTTTATTTATTTTTATTTTTTTAATGGTAATTGGGAGGGGAGCTGTTCAAAATATCAGACATTTAACCTAAAAAAAAAAAAAAAAAGTAAAATTATTATTATTTATTTTTTATTTTTAATGCTATAGTGAAATGTAAAATAATGAACACGTATTGTGCTACTAATATGGTTAACAGATTTTTTTTTATCAGATTACTTTATGTATTTCGAAACGTATCTTTGATGCTGATTTATAGAATGTATTTTCTTTTTTCCTAGCACATCAGGTTTTTGAGATATTTTCATTTTGTAGGTTTTAAATTTGAACTCTAAAAGCTTGCGAAATCGGATTTTACCATGCATTGTAACGTATCATTATTATGTGTCATTTTGTCACATACAGCATTTCAGTTGTGATAAAGACTATTTTTTTCCCCGTTAAATATTGACATTGACATTTGTTTTGCATCTTCTTCATTTGTTTTCTGAAATGTTAAGTGTTCCACAGTTAGAAATATTGTTTTGCAACTTCCTCTCCATTGTACAGAGTATATTTTGCAATAAAGATTATCCATCAACTTTCTATGTCTTTCCTCATAACTGTTGTAAAATACGGTAGGCTACTGGTCTTTTTATGTGTTCTAAAATGAAATAGAAACGAACACGCCTAACTTTGGTTTACAACACAGTAAAACTTCTTCTGTACATTTCCTGCTATTTTCTTCAAACGGAGACACTCTGCTTTCTGCAACAGAAAACAGTTGTAACCAGGTGTTAAGAAAATAACATGGCAATGTTTTCAGGTTCACATATTGATAGAATTAACAGATGAGTTTGCCAAGAAAAGCTCCCTTGTCTATTGTCACTGGAAATTGTAATGTTTTAACCTTAAGTGACTACTGATGGCTGGGAGTGGGCCAACTGTAATCCCACTAGCAGGGAGTTGGAGAGAAACAATACAAACACAAAATAATAGATAGATTTGATGAATAGATTAGTTGTTCGTTGTTCAGTTTGCTCTGCTCATTTATGGTGAGAGGAGAAACACCCATATCAGTTATGCTGGTCTACTTTGATAACTGATAAGTTGAATAGTTTGCATTTTTGTTGTAGTGCTTCACTCTGATGAACGGACTGCACCCTTGCATGCAGTGCTACCAATTCGTTTTTAGGACCTGTTGTTAAAGGCATGTCTATTTGTTGCAAAATTAGAATTACAATTACATTGCCATTGTGTAATGGTGTCATTGCATCGAACATGATGGAACATATAGAGAGATAAATATATGAATAATACATTGAAATGTGTTCATTTGGAGTAATTTATCATCACATTTTTATTTTTAAATAAACACATCTCTACTCATGGTGACTTCAACCTCTGAAAATATCAAAAACAATTGTCTCATTATTTGGAATTTTATTAATATTAAGCATTTTCCTAAAATCCAAAATTTTCAGAGCTTAAATTTGGGTATGAGTAGGATTGTGCATGTGGATTTTGATAACTTGTAGTTTTCTGATATTAACTGACGACGTTAAGCTTTTTTACATTGAAGGGACAATGTGTAGGATTTACTGCCATCTAGTGGTGAGCTAATAGAATGCAACATTGTAACTTTTTTTTTTGTCTCTTATTGAACTTCATTTTTTATTTTTTTTTTAAATGAATGCATTATTAGTTCACCACTTCATGGCACTAAATCCTATACACATTGTCCCTTGACGCATTTTAGACTGTCCCAAGGTCAGGGATTCACCAACATTTCTGAAACTGAGAACTACTTCTTGGTTAGCGATTCGTGCGATACACACCTCTGAAATGCTGAAATTTCCTTTAATTGTGCTGTTATATGTTGTTAAAATTAATTATATTCAAATTTGTGAAGACACTGCTCATGCTCCTTGGTCCCTTTCCTCGCATGGTTTCTCTGTGCCCCGCCATATTTTTGTTTTGACTGTGTGTGTGTGTGTGTGTGTGTGTGTGGGGGGGGGGGGGGGGGGGGGGGGGGTATGGGGGGCATGCTCATCGGGGATGTTTGGGGGAGCGGTGTGTTTTCTTTTTATTGAACTTGCATGTTTTAATTACTCAGCACTTTGAGTTACAGTTTCATGTATGAAAGGTGCTATATAAATAACGTTTGATTTGATAACGATTTCTCATAATAATCGAGAAAACAGCTGAATAACAATATGCAACACTTTATTTCTGTAAGTCTCCGCCAGTGTTCACATTTTCAAACAATCACTTTGGTGACCCCTAAGGAAAGTTGCTAGGATAGTCAGTAAAAACCGTTAAATCTAGCAACAAAAATGCTACTTTATCAATGGGAGAAACTTAACACATTACGTCACCGGTTTTTAATGTGTAAAATAGTTTTCGCCTTTGTTGTAGCGCTTCACTTTGTTGACTGCACCCGTGGGCGTAACCCCCATTCCCCCCCATTCACTCACTCCCTCTCTCTCTCCCCCCTCCTCGCACACTGTACGTGACGTCAAACCAGCATGGCGGTCAAGGTGACTTCGGCATCGTTCCCTTTGCAATTCCCAACCCCTACTTTTGTCATTTCTCTTGGTGTTTTGCTCGTTTTCGTGTGTAGGAACAGTCGAGGCGAGTGTGCGCCGGACGAGCGGGCGTCGTGCTCGGAGCTGCCTTGTAGCATCACCGGGCTAGCTGACGCCCGGCGGCCGGTCGGCGGCTGCTGGCCTTGATGACACTTCCCAGCAGGCTGGAGGGAGGATAGCTCCGTAATGCTAACCAGCTGTCAGTCATACTTTCTTCCTGACAAAAACGCTAAGCGAGACGTCTTTTTGGTTCCTTTCTACCCGTTAGCTGACGAAGTTTAGGTTAATTGTCAGCGGCTGCTTTTTTCTTTCTCGTGTCATTGTATCGGTTGGCGTCCTCTTCGTGTTAGCTCTCTTAGCTTGTCGATACCGGGGCTGGTTCGAGGTTCGACCTGTGTGAACTTGTGGGCGAATTGTCCGGTTTTCTTGGGTAGCATCATTGTTACTTTCATGCCAGGCTACAATGAACACGTCCGTCTTGGAGCTGGCCTACACTAACGTACACTATAATTATGCTTTTTTTTTTTTTTTTTTTTTTTTTAGGGGGGAGGAATGTATAAAGAGTCATCATTTCCCTATCACCTTTGTTTGACTGCATTTTTTTGTATGTATTTTTCTTTAGGTGCAATCAACCAAACGCGGGGATCCGAGTGAGCTGAAAGCAATCTTCCAGAAGGTCAGCATTGCACATTTAAAATATGTTAATTGTTCAGCTGTTAGTTTTTTTGTGTGTGAGAGGTAAAGTAACAGTGTGCCATGGCTCACTAGTATGTACTAATTTGTCAGAAAATTATTTATGAATTGAATATATTAAGAATGGGCAAGTACCGATACCAGGTATTTATCGGGCTGATACAAGGACTTATTTCAGGATATCAGTACTAGCAGTGGTGGCCAATACTGGTATTCTTATGGGTTTTTTTTATGATCAGAAATGAGAAGAATAGATAATTGCCATTAACTTCATGCAACGGTAAAAAAAAAAAAGAAAAAAAAAAGCTCTATTGGGATAAATTGCCTAGTATCTGGTGATTCGATCCGTATCACGATTCATAGGTAACGAGTTGATCTGATACCGATTAATCCTGATACGAATCTGTAAGTTGATTATTGCAATTTTTTTTAACTCAAATTTAGAAAATACTAATCAGTAAACTTGTACATGTACACTGTAAGATTTGTTTGATAATGTATTTAACTGAAGCCTTCCTGGGTGGAGTTTGCATGTTCTCCCCGTGCCTGCGTGGGTCTTCTCCGGGTACTCCGGTCTCCTCCCACATTCCAAAGACATGCATGGCAGGTTAATCGGGCGCTCCGAATTGTCCCAAGGTGTGCTTGTGCGTGTGGATGGTTGTTCGTCTCTGTGTACCCCGCCTACTGCCCGGAGCCAGCTGGGATAGGCTCCAGCACCCCCGTGACCCTTGTGAGGAACAAGCGGTTAAGAAAATGGATGGATGTATTTAACTGAAACTTCAACACTGTATTTAAGAAACAGGTTGTAGTCTAACGCATTAAAATCAAATCTTAAGGCTTAATGTTCCATTAATATAACATTCTTCTATGCTTAAAGTGTGAAACCTAACCCTAAGTAACCCTTTTGTTGAATATTTCCATCAAAAATTGATGTTTAAATGTCGATTCGGCCACATATTGAATTGCCCGCTGTAATATCGCGATATATTGCCGAATTGAGTTTTCTTATCACCCCTAATATATAGGTATTTCTATTAAATAGTCTTTTTTTGGGTGGATGGTTTGGGGGGGGGGGGGGGGTGTCATGCATCAAAAGTATTTGTAGTATTCGTACTGGGTATCTGTGACTTAATCAAAAGTTGAGTCTCATTCTGGTATCTATCTAAAAAAATGGAATTGAACATCCCAAGAAAATATATCTTTGTTCACTTATCTATGTCAGTGATGTATAGTGGCAGACAGAACAATGAAATTATCTTCTGTTGGAGAGCAAAAGGTGCAAATCATACAACAGAATAAGTCATAAATTCAGTTGAACAGGCCCAGATTTCACACTTAGTAAATAAATTGAAAAACATCATCAAGTATTATTATTTATTTATATACTTTTAGTGACTTTTTTATTTATTTATTTGGAAGTCTGTCTAATGCAAAAGGTTGGGAAAGAGTCGCATGAATTGTACATAAGGACAAAAAAAAATGAGCTGAGTCTGATTTTGCTCGGTAAATGAGTTGAGAAGGTTGTGTCACAGGGTTTAAATTACACTGTGTGCCACGGCTAAAATGTCCATAACAGGCTGCTGTTTTGCTTCATGTCGAAAATGAAACTCAACCTGACGTGTGTTTGAAACTAAACACGCTGACATTCAAAGGTTGAATCTTTTGAGTGACTTGTGAAGGCTTAACACGTGTTGTGGGTGTCGTCTATCAACTTGTTTGGCATTGTTGTTGTGCTCCAGTGTGAGGCTTAATAAAGGGGCAAACGTTGTTGTTAGCGAAAAACACAAGCAAGAAAGTGCTTAGTGTTCACTTCTTTTACTAGCTGGATCAGTCCACTGGTCACATTTTAGTATTTTTTAAATAATACTCGTGCAGTCCAAAAGCAGTCTTGGGTTGCTACAGCAAGCAGTTAACCTTCACGTTGCTCTCGGCGTGGCCAGTGTGTGACTGACCATGTGACCGTTGCATGACAAAGCCCTTCTTGGTACTTGAGCACACAACTCGGGGACAAATAGCACACAAGCTCAAGCCAAAAAGATTTGTGTGCTTGCACCGTTGGGTCAGTCTGACATGTCCGAATTTGTTGAGGTGCAGCACACAGAAATTCGACACCTCGGATTATGTTAATTGGCTGTGTGACATCATCGCCAGGGACCAACAAATTGGGTGCCTGGCAACATTGTATTTTTACTTGTAATTTATGTTAGGCAACGTCAATGAAACGACAAAAGGCAGTTTGACAGGCAGTGAACAGATTTTGGAAAAGAGGCTGAAGGAAGTGATTTGTATTTTGAGATTTATAATCTAAATATTATGCTCAGCCAAAGGGTTTGTGTTAGTTTGTATACACTTGTGCATTGTGCATACATAAATGACACACATTACTTGGCCTGAAAATCCACTAGCTAAATGATAACATAATAGGAAACGTAACAGACAGGCTAACGAATAGCATCTATGGGGTGGACACTTTACCCCAAGAGGAAGGAATGATATTATTTGTTTGAACTTACTGACAAGCTGAGACTGCTCATGTATGGTAAATCCGTATGCCTGTATTATACTGCCCCCAGGTGGTCAACTCATGCACACCAGAAGTAGCAGCACAATATCTATGGAGTTGAAGTAAAAAATACGGCAATATATATATATATTTTTTACATGATGTTATTAATGTATGGATTTAGAAAGTAAAGGATAAAATTTTGTTATTTTTCTTATTAAAAACGACATTACATATTTTTTGAGGTGAAAGGCTGGACCAGATTAATGGCCATTTCCATTTATTTCACTGGGGAAAGATGATTTGAGAGACAAGTGAGTTCTGAGCGTGGTCACAGAACAAATTATACTTGTATCTCAAGGCACCACGATGAAATTGTAATTTATGAGCAAAGTATCATTGAAATTATTATTTGTTGTTGTTGGTGGGGGTGGTGGATAAAATGTAATTGATAACAAATGTTTAGTAATTGACTTAATTATTTTTTCTAAACAGTAAAACTCTGGGGATTAGCAAGGCTATTGATGATGTAAAGTGTTGCTCATGTGACAGATTAACGTGATTATATAATCGTGCATGTGACACACCCAAAAAATACTGTGAGCTGTTATGTGGTCTGTAAAACTGAAGCCACCTGCCCAATTTCAACGTGTTCTCTTCCGTCTTTTTGCGCCCTCAGTATGCCAGCGAAGTGGACAAGGATGGCGACAGGTTCATGACCCCGGCCGACTTTGTCCAGAAGTATCTGGGCCTGCAAACGCAGCTCCACCACAACCCCAAAACCGTCCAACTGCTGGCTGCTGTGGCCGACACCACCAAGGATGGGTGTGTGCCGCTAACCCACGAAACATTAGGCAGTGCTAATTGTTAAAACAACACCTGATAAAACTCTTGCTACTGGTAGCTTGTAAAGATAAGATAAACATGTTATCCGTGCGGTCATATGTGCACAAATGACACACAGACTATAGACGCTCGTGTCTTTTTTAATGTAGTATTTCTGGTGTAATTGTTTTCAGCTAATGTAGCATTATGTAGTTTGAATGTTAGCATTTTAATACAGGAAAAGGAAAAGCACATACTCAAAGTAATGTTTAATTAAAATGTGTGTTCTTGTCTTCATACTTGTACAGGCTCATCTCTTTCCAGGAGTTTCTTGCTTTTGAGTCGGTGTTGTGTGCACCAGACGCTCTCTTCATAGTTGCCTTCCAGCTATTTGACAAGACTGGAACTGGAGACATTTCCTTTGGTATGTGCCGTTGTCTTTGATTTTGTGGTGCACCGCAAGTCATGTGACTGGCTGATCACAAAAAAAAAACAAAAAAAATAAAAATCACACAGCTTTGTGCGCAGCTGCTCCGGTTCCGAACTTGATGTTCTATAATGTTTGTAACCACATAATCAGCGCACCTTCTTTGTTTTCATGCAGTCCGCTGCAGATAAGGAATTTCCTAATGTCACTTTCTAGCTCATTACACATGGGTGAACTTGTTTTCTCATTTTCCCCAATAGCACAACTCTTTGCACGACTCTGAGTTCTAAGTAGTGATGTAGTGATTTAAATGTGTTCTTCAGGTCCAATACTGATACCGATTATTAGTCGTCGAGGCCAGCAACAGAAATTTGGAGCTGATATTTGTTTGTGGTAAAACTGAAAATATTAGCGTCAACATTTTGAATTATATAAACTCCAAACGCTTGACTTCATTAAAAAAATAAAATCAGTACTTTAAAGTACATATTTTTAAAATATTGTTGTTTTCCCTCCATTTTCCTCATGTTTCTTATAAATAATCATACATTGAATGTTTGTTAGCATTTTTTGAAGAATTCTTTTGGTTTACGTAGGGCTGTGCAATTAACCGAAGTTCAATTACAGTTTCAATTATTACGCTCCACAATTACAAAACTAGCATAATTGTAAAATAAAGATTAATACTAGTTTTGCGTTGTTTAAATTTATACATTTGCACCTTTTTTAAATTTTAAAATAACTATTTTAATGATTTTTTTTTTTTCCAAAAATATCCTGCATAATTGTTTCAAAGAATTTTGTCCTAATATTTTTTGTTTAAAACATTTCCCTGTTTTGTGCCCAAAAAATAAATTATCGTCCTAACCATGGTTTCAATAAATACTGAAATAATCACGATTAATATTTTCTTCATAATTGATCAGCCGTAGGTTCACCCCCCAAAATTGCATTTCATTGGACATCAGGTATACAAGGATATTAGCATGGTCCCTTTCTCCCCCACAGGTTACCTGTAAGTAAAATATCAACCTTTCATTTATTACTCATTACTTTTTGTTTCAAGTTCAAAATCCAAAAAGTGCATCGTCAACATAGCTACTGGGCAGCAGGTCACCCGTGTGGGGAATTCGCTTCATCGAATCGCTTTTCAGCCGCCTGTTTAAAACAAACCAAAAAAAAAAAAGGCCAATATGCAAAAAAAAAAAACCACATATACTGATAATCCGCACAGCCGATAATCAATCAATCGATCACTATTTTTGAGTCTCCCCTTTTTTACACTGTATGTTTTCTTGCCACAGAGAATGTGCGTGACATTTTCAGCCAGACCACAGTGCACCACCACATTCCCTTCAACTGGGACTGCGAGTTCATCCATTTGCACTTTGGGCACGACCGCAAGAAACGGCTCAACTACCTCGAGTTCACCCAATTCCTGCAGGTAATTTCATTCAGCAAACACCTTGAGCTTTGCTTTTCACTTCCTGATAGGACACTGAGGTGAGTGATATTTTTAGCTACAACCTCACAGTGTCATTCTCTTGTAGGAGCTGCAGTTGGAGCACGCTCGGCAGGCCTTTGCCCAGAAGGACAAAGGGAAGAATGGCGTCATCTCCGCATTGGACTTCAGCGACATTATGGCCACCATCAGGCACCACATGCTCACGCCCTTTGTGGAGGAGAACCTTGTCTCCGTGAGTTAGTCAGATAGAACGCATATTAAATCGCAATATTTACGGGGGGAAAAAAATGCTATTTAGTTATTTTTCCCAATTATTCAGCCCTAATTTCTCTTGCAACACAAGAGAAGGTTCTCCTTTTTTTTTTTTTTTTTTTTTCCCCCAGAGGAAGTACAGTTTTGTTTTGTTTTTTGTTCAGTGTTGAAACACTCTAATGTAAGGCAAAACTTTATCAAGTAATGACATCATTGTGGTATTCTCTACCCAGGCAGCAGGTGGCAGCACCTCTCACCTGGTCAGCTTCTCTTACTTCAACGCCTTCAACTCCCTCCTCAACAACATGGAGCTGATCCGCAAGATCTACAGCACACTGGCCGGTTCCTGGACCGACACACTGGTCACCAAAGGTGCACACAGTTTTTCTTTGTCTGAGTAATGATGTGAAAGCAAGCTTTTTGTTTTATATATATATTTGTTTGATTACATCTTCTTCCCAATCTTATCTCATCTATCCCCCCCCCGCAGAGGAGTTTGTTCATGCTGCCAACAAGTTTGGCCAAATCACCCCAATGGAAATTGACATCCTGTACCAGTTATCAGGCCTGCACTCTCCCTCAGGGTAAACACGCGAGTATTGCCGTAAAACTAACAAAACCGGGGTCAGTTCAACACTTCTTTTATCAGTTCAAACTCAAGTCAGTCAACATTGGTTCATCTCTGGGCATGACTCTTCTGATTGGTGACAGGGAGCGATGAACCTTTTTTTTTTTTTTTTTTTTTTAATGAAATGCTTTCATTGCTTCTGAAATTCTGAAATGGCATTCATTCGACAACAAATGTTCCATGAGATCGCTTCAGAAACTACTCATATTTTTGTAATAGTGCATAACAGTCAGGTTTAAAATGAATTAGCCATAAGATATTCTTAGCAGTGATGATATGTACTGTACTTGTGTGCCAGGCGCCTGAATCTTGCTGACATTGAGAGAATAGCTCCGCTAGAAGAAGGAAGTCTTCCATATAACCTGGCTGAAACCCAAAAGCAGGTAACATGTCACCACTTATTATTAATTCAAATGCAGATCATACTCTATCAAGCATCTATTAGGACAAGGTACAATAGGGTGATGTAATATTCACTGTTAACTAGTGATATACCGATGTGGTTTTTTTTTCAAGGCCAATACCAATACCGGTTAGTAGTAGTTAAGGAGACCAATAACCGATCTTACGATATATCAAGTCGATATTCATTTGCAGTAAAAGAGAAAATATTGGTGTCAAAATTGAAAAAAACAACAACTTTATCTTTTAATTTTAAATATATAAAGAATTGACAGCTTTGTTTATTTATATATTATAGCAGCATTTTCAAGGCACTTCCAAGCTCATCAGCATATGTTAAAGAGATACTTGACTCATTGAGCCATTTTCAACAGTAAAAAGTTAATCTTTTGTCTTTAATTGATGTGGTAACTACATTATTTTTTATGTACAATTAATACCTTCAAAAAGTAATTTTTCTACTTGCTGTCGACTGATGATGACATCGCCTGTGCTGAGTAAGTAGGTAACGACCAATCACGGCCCAGTTTACACACCAAGCCCAGGAAGCAGGTGAACCGTGATTGGTTGTTACCCTTTTCTTCAGCATAGATGATGTCATCATCAGTCGACAGCAAGTAGATAAATTACTTCTTAAAGGTATTCATTGTACATGAAAAATAATTAAGTTACTGGACAAAATCTCAACATAATTTATTCATTTATTTATTTTTTAAAATAAAAAGTGTAAGGAGTTCCCAGTGTCAGCATCATTTTTTTTAAAGTGGAAAATTAAATAAATCCATAAATGAAAAGTTCCCTGTATGTCACTGAACAACAAACACATGCGAAATTAGCTAATTTGGGGGTTTTGTCATGGTTCGTAAAATATTTCAAATGGTCTTTGCAAACAGTGAAAAATTGTCTGAATATGTTTGGAATGTCTTTGCGACAAGCAAAAACTGTCTGTGAACAGCTTACAAATTCTAAATTCTGATAAAAACCCTAAATTTGCTACGTTCTCACGCATTCACCGCTCGGTGAGCTACCAGCTTTATCGGCCTTCAAATTCCTAAAAAGGGCGATGCCGATATTTGTCAAAATGGCAAATATCAGCCCGGCTGATAATCAGTCTATCCCTACTGTTAAATGACATCAGACCTAATTTAGCATTTTATGATCATCCCGCAGACTCACGCTCAAGGCGACAGTTCAAGGCCCGTGTGGCTCCAAGTTGCAGAATCTGCTTACAGGTTCACTTTGGGCTCTATTGCTGGAGGTGAGTTCTTTGGCCGAGAGCCGTCGATATCGATAGAGAAACCATTTGGTCCAAGCCGGTGTTTGCTTGCGCAGCCACGGGCGCGACGGCGGTGTACCCCATCGACTTGGTGAAGACCCGAATGCAGAACCAGAGGTCCACGGGCTCATTTGTTGGGGAGCTGATGTACAAGAACAGCTTTGACTGCGCTAAGAAGGTGCTTCGCTACGAAGGATTCTTTGGCTTCTACAGAGGTACGCCACAAAAAAAAAAAAATAAATCCTGCCTGTTACCTCACTTCCATTCAATTAACAGTTAGCGTCACAAACAACTCCAAACTTTGTCCCGCATGACAGGTCTGGTTCCTCAGCTCATTGGTGTGGCACCTGAGAAGGCCATCAAACTCACTGTGAGTGCCCCTCACCTCATGCACACTCATTAACACACTCACGCAGAGATGAAACGTTGTGAACATTCGTTATCATGACCAAAAATGATCAAGATTAGCGGTATTATTACAATATTGATGAGTGAAATCTGAAATAAAATATATAAAAATAGCCACATTCATGCACTAGCTGCTGCAGCCACAACTGATGCCCAAGGACTGACGCACACGTCACCCACCAGGCTAAGCCCCGCCTTTTAAAGCCGAACACATTCAAAGTCAAAGATACCATTGTGTGGAAGGTGAAGATTGCGACCCAAAGTGGACAAAAATTATTCGTGCACCTCACATGCATATTCTATATTGGTATTATTCTGAAGTAATACAAAATATTTTTTTTCTGTAATCAGTAAATAATTAATTCTAAAAATATTTGCTAGCCACAGCCCTATATAAAATCATGAACCGTATGTGAACTTTTGTTGAATATAAAGCCTAATATCAAGATTTTGAAGTGAAAGATTAACAAGTGAAGTAAATTGCAAAATTAATATGCATTTTTAGTCCGGAAATGATGCATTTATTTTCTAAATAATTAAGACAAATTTATATTATTGAAATAATACGCTTTTGTTTCTTGGGAAAAAAAATAGGACTTTATTCCTATAGTAATAATTTGCCTTTTGTTTACAAGAAAAAAAACCTGACCATTCATTCAGGGATATCGGTTTTATGAGACGATGCATTACAATCATATCAGCTTTTAATGTGCCAACAGCTGAGGAGTAGGGATGAATTAGTTCATTAGTTTTGTTTTATGGGCACCTTGTGTTTTATTAATTGATGTGACATCATCATTAACAAATTGCACTAAATATGTTAAGAATTGAAATTTTAATTCTAACCGTTAGAAGTGTTATCACAGTTTATCACAAACTTTTTTTTTTTGTTTTTTTGTTTTGTATTTGCTCCTAACAGGTGAATGACTTTGTACGAGACAAGTTCACTGACAAGGACAACTCCATCCCTGTGCTAGCCGAGATCTTGGCTGGCAGCTGCGTAAGTGACACAATCATCGCACACGTGGAAAGCAAGTGTGCCAACTAACGAGCTCGCGTTCTCCTGGCTCATGAAGGCCGGAGGCTCCCAGGTGATCTTTACCAACCCGCTGGAGATCGTGAAGATCCGTCTGCAGGTGGCAGGCGAGATCACCACCGGGCCTCGCGTTAGCGCGCTCAACGTGGTGCGAGATTTGGGCTTCTTCGGCCTCTACAAGGTAAAATTGTATGTCCAGTTCGTTCGGCAAACCGGCCTCCTCTTTGTTAGGCTCACTCTTTGGTGGTTCTTGGCCGCGCGTGCGCTTCTAGGGAGCTAAGGCCTGTTTCCTGAGGGACATCCCCTTCTCCGCCATCTATTTCCCCGCCTACGCCCACCTCAAGTCCATGATGGCTGACGAACAAGGTCGACTCGGCCCCTTGCAGCTCCTCACGGCTGGAGCGATTGCAGGTAAACGAAGATGGTGATTCTTATGCAGCGATCAATTAAATCTGAAAACTAAAGATTAAATGTTTATTTTATTATTTAGATGTTTAAAAGCATCATGCGTATATAATACCAAAAACGTGTGCATGTGAAGGTGCAGGTGTTATTTTTGTCCACTTGGTGTTGCCAGTATTCCATAATGTAGTATCTGTGATGTTGAATGTATGTGTGCACCTTTAAAAAGTGGCAGGCAGGCCTGTACTTGAGCGATATTAGAAGTCAACGAATGAGACTGTAGAGTTGGTTGGCTGTGAATTAGCTAAATTTTAGCCACTTTTTGTGTTGAGTGATGGCATCAAGACCATCTGTCTTAGATCAAGGGTCTGAAACCTGTGGCTCTGGAGCCAGATGCGGTTCTTTAGTCACTCTCTTGTGGATAGTTAAAAAAAAAAAAAAAAAGTAGATTTTTTTTTTTTTTTTTTTACATAATTATTTTTTAGATAAAATATTCTTATATGAATTAATGATTCAATTTTAAAAAATGAACAATTAAATATTCAATGTCATTACAAATCTTTAAGTTGTCAGAAAAAGAGACGAAAAGTAGATGAAAAACTTTAAAAATAAATAAATGAATAAATAAATAAATAAATAAATAAAAATGTCCAAAAAGTGATCAGAAATGTCCAAAAGCGAAGAGGAAAAGCATAAAATGTCCCTAAAATTGCCAAGGGTCAGTGAATTGAATAAAAAAGGTAGAAAAAAAATATGTTCAAAAAGTACCTGTAACCATAAAATGTTCCAAAACAAAAAAAAAAATCCTGAAAATTACCATGAAATGTCCTCAAAAATTGACAGAAATGTCAGAAAATTGATAACAAAAATAGCCCTTTGTTCAGTAATGCGATTGAACATGCACCAGCGGCTGTGTCTATCCTCAATATTTCCTAAGCGCCTGTGAAGGGATTACAATTCAGTCCAGCTCGCAGGATTAGGCTGTAATCAATTAGCTAGCAATTCTTACCATAAACGTGCAGTTGTTTAACTTAAGATACTTGTATTTTGCAATAGGCAAATTGCACTTTACCTTCTTTTATTAAATGTGAAATGATCCCAAACATTGGACATTCTCTGTCTTTAACGTACAGTACTCTTTCCTCGTAGCTCATTTATTGCTATGTGAGTGTGCAGGAACAGTATTGAGTGGAAAAATAATCACCTCATTGTAGTGAGGGATGACTGTACATCTCACATTTGGAAATATTGAGCAATTTTATTATTATCATATAGTTTATGGAAGATTGGATAGCAAAAGATAATGAAAACATTCCCCACACCACATGATAATCGCTCAATCTTTTAGAGGCGTCCCAGAATAAATCTTTTGCTGGCTTGGACTTCCAAAACAGATTTGAGAGTGATTCAATTTGGAATAATTAATTCCAGATTCCAAATGTGTTCATGGAAGTTCAAGGTCCTTTTTCCAAGAGGTTTCTCAATACAGGCTTCGATTGACTAATGAAAAGGCAGTAGAACAAAAAGAGGAAGTCGAAACTTACAGCCACGCTAAACGTGGCTTAGCGGAAGCGACTGTGAGGACGAGTTGGACGTTCAAATTTAGGAGTCCTCGAGTTGCTTCATCTTTCTTCCTTTATTCAACTTTAAAGAAAAATACAACTGTGTCATAAGCTCCTCATCAATCTCTACTCTTCACTCATATCAAGGATTATATGGGGCAAGTGTGTCTACTTCGTCTTCTTAGCTCAACCGCACATCAATGTCCAACATGAAAACTACTGCCATCTAGCAGCAGAATAATTCTATGCTGTTTAGTTCAATGGCTATTAATTTTTTTTAGAGGGTGGGGGGGTAATATTCAGAGAAAAAAAATCCACATCTGCCACTTTATTAACTTGCAAATCTGCCACTTTAGAAAGTCGCAAATTTACGACTTTTTTTCCCCTCACAAATATACAACTTTTTTTCTGACAAATTTGCCACTTTCTAAACTCGCAAATTCCCGACTTTTTTTTTCTCACAAATTTGCCATTTTAGAAAGTCGTAAATTTGCCACTTTCAAAACTCACAAATTTACGAGTTTTTTTTCCTCGCAAATTTTCCACTTTAGAAAGTCGCAAATCGAGTTTTTTTCTTGCAAATTATAGAATTTTACCACTTTAGAAAGTCGCAAATTTACAACTTTTATTCTCGCAAATTTACAACTTTTATTCTCGCAAATTTGCCGCTTTTTTTCCCTCACAAATTTGCCACTTTAGAGTCGCAAATCGAGTTGGTTTTTTTTCTCGTAAATTTTAGAAACTTGCCACTTTAGCAAGTCACAAATTTGTGGTTTTTTTTTTTATTATTATTATTTTTTTAATTCTCGGAATATTGCCCCTGACCCGCAAAAAAAAAAAATAATAATAATAATAAAATAAAAAATTAAATATTATACGGTATCGTAATCAATAAATCAATTTTCTAAGAAAGTTAAAAAACAAAACAAAAAAAACCTCTTACTGAAGGGGTCCACCGTATCCGTAACTTGCGTTAATCTTCCGTGTTGATTTCCCAGGTATCCCTGCAGCCTCGCTCGTGACACCCGCTGACGTCATCAAGACTCGTCTGCAAGTGGCCGCCCGGGCGGGCCAGACCACCTACTCCGGAGTCATCGATTGCTTCCGCAAGATCATGCGGGAGGAAGGATTCCGAGCTCTCTGGAAGGGGGCAGGAGGTGAGACCGAGAGAGTTAATATGTGCGATCCATTTTTTTTTATTGAATGCAATTTTTGACGACGACGTCTCTCTTGTCCAGCACGTATGTGCCGGTCCTCTCCCCAGTTTGGCGTGACTCTGGTGACCTATGAACTCCTGCAGAGGTGGTTCTATATCGACTTTGGAGGACAGTAAGTTCTTTTTGGTTCTTTGTCCAAATTGGCAATTTTGGTGCAAATGAAGGCAAGACTGGAATCCAATTTTGTCATTGCACAAGTATGCAGCAACAAAATTCATTTTCCAGTTTCAGCCCGCCCAAGAGAAGCATGAAAAAGTCAGCGACACCTAAAACTGGGAGGCGGGAAGGGGATTCTGCCAAATGGCGCCCCGATTTCTTAGATAAGAAACACACGAGATGAGAGTGGGGTGGTGGGGGGAGTAACTTCCAAATTCTGTTCCCAGGTGGGGGCACAAGGTGCGGTCAGTAAAAACTACCTCAGCACGTAGCGACGGAGAAAAACAAACATGTTATGTCGGAGAAATAGATCAACCTTATTTAGCGGACCAAACCTTGTTCAACACCTCGATAAAATAAAATATACAGTGTTCACTCGTTTAGCGCGGGTGTTAGCGTTCCAAAAACTAGCTGCGATAATGGAAATCCGCGTTAATTAAAAAAATAAAATAAAATAATCCGTTTATATATATATATATATATATATATATATATATATATGTATATATATATATGTATATATATATATATATATATATATATGTATATGTATATATATATATATATATATATATATATATATATAGGTATATATATATATATATATATATATATATATATATATATGTGTATATATATATGTATATACAGTGATACCTCGGTTTACGAACTTAATTGGTTCCCAGAGAGTGTGTGTAAACCGAAAAGTTCTTCTTCCGAACATTTATTTCCCATAAGAAACCATTAAAATGAGAATAATCCGTTCCCAGGTCCCTATAAAACATAATTTTCTACTAAATAAGCCTTAAAACTACACAAAAATATACCTTATTTTTATTATTTATTTTTATTATTTTTTATTGTATTGGAATTAAAGAAATAAACTGTACTGTATAATAAAGTCGTTATATTTTACTTTGTGATGGTAGTTCTTAAGGATGGCAGCAATGGTAGACTTACTTCATTCGCGAGCGTTTCACCGCGTAGAGTGTTTATGGAACGGTTGTCGCTCATTCGCACTTTCGTGCTCACCGGAGCGGAGGAGGCGTGTCCCTTGGTGAACAAGGAAGTGGAGCACTTTAGCGAGTCAACAAAAAGTGAGCACCGCCAACTACTTTCACCTCTTTCCTGGGACTAAACAGCCGTGGCACGATTTTCTCCTTTTTTGAGGTACGTGATGGCACTTTCGCTTTTTTTAGTGGCGTGAACTCCATTGACTACAATGCAAACGCGCCGCCGAATCGCCGTCCCTCGCTGGTAAGCATTAGGCTTAACACTAGCCTGTGGTGGGGTCTTTTTCGGTCCCATAATAGCAAAAGTACACTCAAAATGTCTATCAAACACAAACCGCGTCCGCACTAAAAGAAAGGGGGTGACGAACTGGGACGCCGTGAGCGTGCGTCAGCTTCTTGTGGCCGCCACCGTGGTGCTGTTCGACCGCGTGGTTTGGTTCGTCCGCCGAAAACTAGTTCGTCAGCAGAGACTAAATTTTCGCGAATTTAATGTTCGTGAGGCGAAAAGTTCGTGAGCTGAGGTATCACTGTATATATGTATATATATATATATATATATATATATATATATATATATATATATATATATATATAAATATAAATATAAATAAATGATTTTTTTTTTCATTTACACCATTTTTTTTTTAATTAAAAATGTTTTTTTATATTTACTTATTATATAGCATAGTATATATTTTTTCGTTTGTTTTTTTGTTTTGATATGATTTTTAGTTTTTTATGAATTATTTTTCAGTCATGTTTTTTTTTTCATTTAGACTTTTTTTTTCAATTAAAAGTATTTTTTAATTTACTTATTATACAGTTTACAGTATATATTTTTTCATTTATTATATATATTTTTGTTCTGGTATGATTTTTAGTTTTTTATGAATGCTTTTTCATTCATGTTTTTCCATTTAGTCTTTTTCTTCCAATGAAAAGTGTTTTCTAAATTTAGTTATTATACAGCTTACAGTATATATATTTTTCGTTTATTCTAAATAATTTTTCGTTCATACTATATTTTTTTCATTTGTTTTTTTTGTTTTGGTATGATTTTTAGTTTATTATGAATGCTTTTTCATTCATCATGTTTTTTTTTTATTTACAGTATTTTTCTCAATTAAAAGTGTTTTTAATTTACTTATACAGCAAAATATACAGTCTATTTTTTCGTTTATTCTAAATGATTTTTGGTTTATACTATATTTTTTCATTTGTTTTTTTTTGTTTTGGTATGATTTTTAGTTTATTATGAATGCTTTTCCATTTATCACATTTATCATGTTTTTTTTGTTTACAGTCTTTTTTTAATTTATTTTTATTTTTTTAAATAATTAAATTAAATAAATAAATTAATTTATTATACAGCACCGGCGTTTTCGGCCTACTATCTCTGGAATGCAATGTTGTGGAGCGACTGCACAGACACCGATGGAAAAGTCTGGGCGTAGGATTTGAGAGATACAGCCGCGCAAAGACCAAAAAATAAATAAATAACACATAAAAAAATAAAAATAAAAAAAAGCACGCTGTAAACACTGTATACATGCCTATAAGACTCAAATATGTTTTTTTGTTTTTGTGGTCCTCCATTGCAGCCGGCCGTCAGGATCCGAGCCCACGCCCAAGTCTCGCATCTCGGAGCTCCCTCCCATCAACGCCGATCACGTGGGCGGCTTCCGTCTGGCCGCCGCCACCTTCGCCGGAGTGGAGAACAAATTCGGCCTCCACCTGCCCAAATTCAAGTCCTCGGGCGTGGTGTCCATCCACCCCCCAGCTCAGGCCCCTTAGGGGCCATCCGAGCGCTCATATCGCTACTCCATCCCCCTCCGTCATCCGGGCATGAAGATATTTACAAGAAAAGCAGAAAAACGCAGCCTCAGTTTCGGTGCACCCCAAATCGGCGGGGGAGGTTCAAGAACGGCAGCTTGTGTGTGAAACGGTGTCACTGGCCAGCCAATGGCGGAGCAGCAACTGGTCGCCGTGCAGACTTTCAGCACTGTGTTGTATCGTTAGTGGCTGCTCACTCCAGAATTCATACGAAACAGCCTTACGCACTCTCATCAGTCGCTATGATTTTGTTTTGTTTATTTTCAGGCTGGGGCATAGAAAGTGATTTTGTTTGTTAGCCGTGTGTCGCGTTGCAAGAGAGGGAGGAAAACTTTCATGGGAGATTTTTAGCTATGGCGCTTTTTCAAATGCATTATAGAAGTTGGTGCGCTCATGAGGGGTCAGTATCAGGATTATGCAAAAATGAAAATTGAAGTAACCGATTAAGAGCCACCATATTTTTTTTTAAATTCCTGGTTTATTCCCATGTCAAGTTTCAAACTGAAAATTTGTGGAATTTTTGCAGCACTAGTTTTGTGTGGGGCGACACTCCCAGGAGGATGAATAATTGTACATATTGTAAAAGTGATGTTTAGGGCAGTATGCATAATGTAGTACTGTACATAATGTAAAAGTGCTGCGACAGAACTGTTACGAGGTGACATCCATTGATGCATCGTGCGCTTATTGTGATGTCACGGCAAGAGGGGGGCGTTGAGAGTCAGACTTAACTTGTGTACAGACCTTTGCATTCATGAAATTAGGTATTATTGAATTATATGCTTATAAATGCAGACATTTTATTGAAATAAATCATACATGTGGTTTGAATTTTACAAATACCGACTTTGGGAGTTTTATTATGGTTTTGCCCGATGCAATTTTGATCTGCATTTAGCTTGCTACGTATGCCTACACCTCTTTGGATAGTCCGCTGGTGTGGCCACTTTAGAGCGCCTCGTTGTTGCGATGTGGAAAAGACTAGCAACAACCAAGTGGAAAATATTCCAGCCACTGGAAGCTTTTAAATGGATATTATTTCAAAACATTTTCTCAATATGGACACATAGGAATAATATCCAGATTGTCATTTCTTGATGTTTTGTTTTTAATAAGTAAAAGTCTCAAACTACTGTCCATGACATTGAGGAACAGCATTTTTGACAGAAAGACTAGATGGACAGAAGGAAAAGTTGGACGGTAGAGCAGCTATAAAAATGACTTTTGTGTTACACCTTCATCATCAAAAACTCATTTTGATATTCAAAATTAGAATACCGTTCTTAAACAAGTTATGACACAGTAAATAATCGCTGTTCAAAGTTGAGGCCTGAAACGTTTTACAGGTCAAAAAGCTTGTAATGCTAATTATGTGTGCTACGCAGGATTACGTATAAAGCAGCATTAGAAAGAAAACATCCTGTTTGAAATAAGTGCAAGCACCGGAATAAATATTAAATAGTGAAGTGGTTAAAAATGCAACACTCGTTCACAGGCCAGAGAAATCGTGTGTCCATTATTTGTGCTGTTTTCCTCACACATTTCCAGCCTTGTGCACAAAAGGGTGTTGCCAAACTCTACTAAAATAAAACATGTTTTTGGAAAACCAAAATAAAATGTCAGTATCAAGGTGCAAGTACAAATATTTGCATATTGAATGAGGCCTTGAGAGCAGCCGGTGAAGCCCTGGAATGTTCAAGGTTCCAAATTTACACGACAATGCTTGGTTTTTGTTCTTGACTTTCTGCCAGTGACATTAGACGCCTTAAAATGCAGTCAAAATGTATCAATATCTTAAAAAAAAAAAAAAAAAAAAAAAGTAAATCAAAAGTGGTCTATTATAATCTAACACTGCACGTATCTCCAGGCCGAGTCAGGATCTAAGAAGTGGGAAGAGGAAGCCGGACGGCAAAGCTCCGCTAGTGTGATCGAGAGATGTAGTGAACATTGGGTGCGTTTTGTGTCGTCAAACGTTGGCGAGCTCCTCGGCTTCGTCTCTGTTCTCGTTGATGTCGGCCAGAGTCCTGACGAAGCGCGTCCACTCGTCGGCTTTGGGCACGCAGATTTGCTGGGAAAAGATGAAAGACTATGAAAAACATCTGATAACTTTGCTTTAGTAGCTTACTGCTAACACAAAATGCAAAACTCCATTGACAGGCTAAGAAAACTAGCATCAATGTTGTGAACGGATATTTGAACACGAAAAGGGATGTGAACTTTATCGTCTGTGAAAATGACTAATTACTGCAGTTTATTGAGTTGTTTAGTTGTCGAAATCTTCTTTGTTTGTGTCTGTATGTCTGTATTATACTGCCCCCTGTGGCACTCTAGTTATATTGACAGTAATTATTTTGTATTCATTTTAAAATGAAGTACATTTCAGAATACTTTTTTTTAGGGGTGACAGACGATTAAATTTTTTTAAATCATAATTAATCACATGACTTCACAACTCATGATTAATCGGAAATATTATATCTGTCATGTACAAAGTAATTTTAAAATAGTTTTCATGCTCGACACAAAAGTGGAAAAAAAAATGTCAAACTAAGAAATATGTCTGCATCTTTCATAATAAGTCATAAAATTGAAGTTAAAATTAAAAATGTATACATTTGTAGCTCTGTGAGTACTTTTGTCATTTGACATTTGAAACGTGTGGATGTGTTGGCTGCCGTCGCTCACCTCGCCCACGTCGTACACCTGCACTTGGCCCTCAGAGTCTCCGGTGGCGATTTCTTTCCCCGAGTGAGCCCATCGCACGCGGTTCAGCGCTGGAGCTCCTTCCACGTACACGCTGGCGGTGGGAACCTGAGCAACAGCGAGCGGCGCCACTGTGAGAAGAGCACTTCAAAACGCCACATAAAAATTTTTTTTCTTTATTTTTAATCGACCGGGCGTACCTCTGTCTCGTTGTTCTTTTAATTAAATTTAATATCAATATCTAATAATAGTATCATAATATAAATATAATATTGTTCTTTTAATTAAATGTAATTAAAATTATAATAAAATATTATTATTAATAATAATATATGTATATGTTAATATATATAATGTAAATATATTAATATATTTAGAATTATTATAATAATTATATTGTAATATGTAAAAAATAATGTAAAAATTCTCTGTGATTGTTCTTTTATCCACAATTCATCCATTTCCTTGACCGCTTATTCCTCACAGGGGTCGCGGGGATTGTTCTTTTAATTAAATGTAAATCTAAAATAATACTATAATAATAATAATAAGAAGAAGAAGAAGAACAAGAAGAATATAAATATAATATAATACTGCGCCCCCGCGACCCTTGTAAGGATTAAGCGGTAAAGAAAATAGATGGATGGATGGATAATATAATATTGTTTAATTGTATATGTATTGTTTAATTAAATGTAATTAAAAAATAAATAATAATAATAATAATAATAATAATAATAATATATTTATATGTAAATATATATAACATAATATATTAATAATAATAATAATAATATATTTATATGTTAATATATATATATATAAAAAATATATTAATATATTTATAATTATATTGTAATATAAAAAAATATAGATATAAAAGTATAGATATAAAATAATATATTATAATATAATATATTATAATATAATTTTTTTTTTAAAAGGGCGTATCTCTGTCTCATTGTTCTTTTATTTAAATATAATTATACTATAGTAATAATAATATTAATAATAATAATAATAATAATAATAATAATACTATAAATATAATATTGCTCTTAAATACATTTAATTGAAATAATAAAAATTATATTATTTTTAATAATAATATATGTACATTTTAATATATATATAACACAAATAAATATATTAATGTATTTATAATATAATAATAATAATTATTATTATTATATTGTAATATAAAAAAAATATTGTAAGAATTCTACAGGGCGTACCTCTGTGTCATTGTTGAGGTTCCACAAGTCCAGACGACCGGCGAGGTCCACGCAAGCGAAGAGCGCGGGGTGCGTCGGTGACCACATGGCGTCGTACACGTAATCGCAACTATCCTCGAAGGAGTAAAGCGGCCGGGTGCTCTGCATGGAGGGATTTGATTTGGCATTACGCAAACAAAAATGTGCAATGTAGCGAGGTCACGCCATAGTTGAGTGTAAACGTGTCACCTTGGTGCTCCACAGTTTGACGGTCCAGTCGAAAGAGGAGGAGATGAAGAGATGCGAGAAGTCGACGGGTCCCGCCGCCATGTGACAGCTCAAGCCCGTCACTGGCCCGTGGTGGCCCTCGAACACCTCCGTGATGCCCGCTTTGCTGAAAGGCGCACGCGACGCAACGCAATCGGTCATGTGAGGAAAACACAAGGCAAGTCGACCAATCCTGCAGACTTAATATGTCACTAGCATATTTTCTTATTTACCAATACCAGTACGAGTTTTCACACGAGTACAAGTACAGATACCACTAGTACTTATGAGACATCAAATTTCAATTAACACATTAATTACATTAGGAACAAAGCATTTTCATTTTCATTTTTATTTCGTTAATGAAATTGTTTTTTTAATTTAAATTTTTTCGTTAGTTTTCATGAACTAAATTAACCTTGGAAAGAATGCAACTGTAGCATGTACATAATCTGGTCAGTCAGATTCGCTATTTATCAAAATTAATAAATAAATAAATAAATAATATAAATAATTACTAATATGCTCACTTGATAGAGCAGAAATTAAAGGCAGGGATTCGACTCAACGATCTTTTAACTAATTACAAGTTAGTTCATAGGGCTGGGTATCGATTGAGATTTCCAAACTCGATTTGATTCAACTCGTGATTCACTTTGATTGATTTTCAATTCAGGTAAGGATTTCACGCAGTACCTATTTTTATATTTCTAGTTTATATTTATATTTATATATTTTTTCTAATATTTCATTTTTGTTTTATGTAAATAATTGTTCATATAAATTTAAAAGATGTTGAAAAAAGGTGCAATAAGTCAGGTTGTATAACATAACTTTTGTAACTAAATTTCAAGAACATAGCAAGATACATACACCAAAAAATAGGCCTTTAAGTTAAATTTTATTGTCACATGAATGTATGGTAAAAAAAAGAGTAAGACATATTAAAAGGATCAATTTATGATTTTATGAATTGATACCGGGCTATGAAGAGGAAAATAATTTCTATTAACTCTGACCGCCAAAAATCTTTAATAACGCTTAGTAAAATCACAATGTATGTCACCATAAACGTTAAATGACGTCAACTACATTTTTTTGTTTTTTTTGTTATTTAAATCAATGGGCAGTGCAACATCTAAGTGCAGCGCTGCCTGGTCAATGGGTTGTGGAATCAAAAACACCCACTAACTATGCCCAGCAGATGGCAGCATTTTATCTCCTTTGATAAATTACAACGAAACATGACGGAATCTGATGAAATAGAACGTTTTCAAGGATGACGTGAATGATTACATTAAACCTAATTCGCAGAGCGTCACTAAACAAAAAATATTAGTGTGAAAGTCAACCGTGATGGAGAAAATAACATCTTTTCACAAAAAAAAAAAGTTTTCTCCTTATCTTTTCAACTTTTCAATTTTCAAATGGTGATTACTAAAGAACAGAATAAGGTAGAAACATACTTTTTTTGGAATACGATCTTTCATTTGGTACCCACATTGTATATGTAGTAAAATCACACAATATTCTGTTTGCCTTGAAAGATGAGTTAAAATGTTCAAAATCAGCTGGCACTGTGGGGGTTGTCTTTTGATAAACGTGTGGCAGGAAAAAAAAAACGCCGATTTAATTATTAAACCCAGCCCTATTAGTTAAGTCAGGACTGATTTCAGCTACATTAGCTAGTTGAAACTGGCTTTTTGCTCTGACCAACCAATCAGAGGACATTTGAAGTCTGGTTGGTTCACAAAACAGTCCCATTAAACTTGGGGAAGATTAGACTGACATGGCAACACATAGAGACTGAAATCTGATTGGACAAAAAAAAATAAAAAATAAAAAAATCCAACATCAACCTACACGTATTGGAAGTAGTGCCAGCAAAAGAAATGGACTAAATACAAGTCATTAAGAGTCACCTTCCATGGCGACAGGCGGTATAGACGGAACCATCCTCGCTGCCCACTATAAAGTTGTTGACGTCACCTAGCGGGAAGGCCATGGAAGTGACAGCCACTGCCTTGCTCTGCTTGAACACCAGCTCCAGACTGTCCTGTCGGGCGGGATGGGAACACCAAAAAAAAAAAAAAGATTCTCACCAAGCGACTCGTGCGGATCTCAACGAGGACGAGCGACGCTCGTACCTGCGGCTGGGACAACATGTCCAGACTCCACGAGCACATCTTGCCGTCTGTGGAGATGCTGATCAAGTTGTTGGCGTTCTGCGTTCCCACCACGTTCACGCAGTAAACCGGATGCTGCGACACAACGATTGCTCAAGAAGAGAGTACGGCGAGCGTGCGCTGGTATGAGGTGAGCGGGCGGAGCGTTACGGTGTGCGCGGCGGCAGACAGCGGGGTTCTCTGGACGGGGGTTCGCTTGTTGCTGCGGTTGTCCCACAAGACAATCTGGCCCGAGTAGGTGCCGCCAACAACCAGGTTGGGGTGAAACTTGGCAAAGCCGGCTGACATCACCTCAGACTGAAGAAAGGGAAACAAAACAAGCAGCTTTTATTGGGAATGTTTTTAGGCAAGTGGTACTCGAACTGGGGTCCTCAAGTTGTAAAACTAATTTTCAATACATTCTTATTATGTTGTATTTAAAAACGTGCATGCCAACATATGAGGACCAGTCGATAAAAATAGAAGCCCTGATGTGAATAGATACAAAAATGACATTTCTACATTTCTTTTCTTAAGAACAAAATAAGCATAAAATGAAATTTAGCATTGCCAATTAGCCTTAGTAGACTTTTACTTTGAGGTTAGCCAGCGTGACGGCTAGCTTGACTTACCATTTTGACGTTTCAATTTACCGTATCGCAGTTTTTATTGACATTACATAATTGTGACCAACATCAACACAACGCCATCCCGAAATCATATCCAATTGCTAATTTAGGACGCTAAGAAACTGCTCGTTAATTAGGCTATCATCGGAACAAGTGTCCGGCGTTAGTGGCTAGCAGCTAGCTGTTAGCATTAGCAACGAGTGACCGGCTGGCAAAAGTAGTTTGACAACATGATCAACATTACTAGGTGTACGCTACATTATTTAACAGTCTTACCTGGCAGTGGAAGATGTACTCCGGCGTGCTCTTCTTGTATTTCATGTTCCAGACCAGTGCGACTCCATCAGGCTCATGAGGAGAGTCCTCATTGTTGTTGTAGGAGGCCACAAGCAGCTCGGGGTACTGGTGGCACACAATCACCTCATTAACTAACAACAGATAGTAATAGCGCAAAACGTTTTTCCCTTTGCTATTGTGTTTACTTGTTTATTGGTGCGTTTTTGCAAAAACCCACCTGAGGAGACCAGTCCAGACAGGTGACCACTCTGTTTTTGGTCCAGCGTTCATCGGCAAACTGTCTGTTGAGAACCAGCTTGGCGCCCGCCTGCAGGTCCCTGAACAGGACAGAATACAGTGAAGGTCCTGTGACTGTCTCCCCAATTCCCCCGAATGGGCCTCACCCCTCCTTGTCCTCCAGATCTCGCCCGCTGTAGTCAAAGCAGACGTCCACCTGCTCGGACAGCGCCCGCTCCACAATCCTGCTGCCTCGTTCGAAAAAGGCCAGGAAGTCCTCGGAGTGCAGCACCTGCAGCTTCTCTTCTTCTGTCAGCTCTTTAGGGGTGTCTACACACACAGACAGAGACAACAACATTTGGAGTACAATTATACTTTGAATACTTTTCCAAGTCACAATTTGGATTTGTGTACACCTTCATACAAACACACCTGATTTGATTAGACTTTGCCTGATGGTGTGATGTCACAAAACATCCTTACCTTCCTCATGTTGATCACCCTGGTCTTCCTTCTCCTCCTGAGCCTCCTCTGTTGGTGGGGGCGCACTGATCTCATCATCCTCATCCTCATCTGCAGAGCACACAAAATACATAAGATAATTTAAAGAATACTGTGAACTGCCGTATATTCACAAATTCACAAAAAAAAATGTCAGAACCTTTCCTCCCTTTAACCATATTTGCTTAAAATCTCATCTATTTTATCAAATATTTACTTTGGCGCCACCTGGTGGATTCTTGGGGCTGCTAGGTTTAATTCCTCTTTTTCGTCCGCAATTGAGCTTTCCTGTTTTGTTGACGATACTTGAAAGCACCTCATGCACCCTCAAAAGTGAAGCATGTTTATGCTTCTCTCTTGGTGCTGCTAATAACAATAGCCAGTGGCTAGGCTAGCATGCTAGCTAATGTTTAAGCCTCATTTGAGGGCAGTTTTGCTTGTGTTGATGATTTACTGCAGTTGTTTATGCAACATAGGTTGATGAGTGTGTACATGCTTGATATATGGCATGTAGGCCTGGGCGATATATCAAAAAAAAAATTTTATTAATTTGAATTATTTGTAGTGGACGATTTAAAATTTAATTCATTCAAGTTTCCGCAAACCTACATTTTTTTTTTATAAATAAATATTGACTTAGTGAATTGTTTAAAGCATTTCAATTGTTATCATCACAAGAATTATAAAATTTTGTACATCCACGTGATCAATTAAGCCAGTCATTATGAATGAAATATTTTATTAATTAAATGCGTTTTCATTACTTTCAAAAAGTATTTTCTTTAAGGCAGTAATTTTGCACTTTTATTTTGAAAAGGAAATATGTAGTTACGTTAAGTGTTAGATTCAATAGAAGCAAAAGTTTTGAGTTTACCTTCAGTTAATTACTAAAACAAAAAGTTCCAAGTTTGCACTGCAATGTAATTCAATATGTTATGTTACATTTGTTTCCACAAGTATTTTATTTCATGCAGACATTTTGCACTTTAATGTTGAAAAGGAAATGTTTACTTATGTTACAGTAGAAACAAAAGTTGTTTTGAGTTTTCTGTCATTTAATTACGGAAAAAAAGTTCTAAATTTTCACTTTATAAATGTAATTCAATGTTTTTGATTTGTTTCTAGAAGTACTTTACTTAAGGCAGACATTTTTCACTTTAATTTTGAAAGGGAAGTTTTTATGTGTTGTTTGATAATATAAAAGCAAGTATTTGAGTTATGTCATTTTTACTTGTTTTCTTAAAGTAAATTAAAAAAATAAAATAAGCCGAGAAAAAAAATTGGAAATCGATTTTTTTGTGAAAAAATCAGAGATTTTATTTTGACGCAAAATGATCCTACAAGCACTTTGCCGCCATTTTGTGGCATCTATACACAATTCTGAGCCCCTTTTATGGGGGACGAGGGAGCTTAGTATGTTTTCTTACCTGCTTTTTGATCTGTGTGAGCTTCAGTGGGTGTCTGGGTTTCTTTGGAGTAGGACACCATTTCTTTGGGGACAATGTCCACTTGGGTGACTTTGGACATGGTGAGCCTCACAGCCCCACGCCTGCGTAGGGGCATCACATCAGACATAACCATATGAGCAAAACTGCAGCGTAAGAGAAACTTGAGATGAGAGGAGACGTGATGATGAGGGCTAACAGACATATTACTAACACTCAAAAACATATTTGGACACTTTAGAGATGAAACTTGAGAATCTAATTAAAGCTGGTAGCTACAGGAGGTGAGAGGAGGAGCAGTACCCCATCAGCTCAGAGTCGGAGTGGAGTTGCAGAGTAGAGGGGTCGGGATCCCAATGCAATGTCCTTAAGGGGCCAAACCACCAGACGGAGTTAGCAAGAGACAGAGAGACGGCAGAAAGAGGACACGTGGACAGCAGGGGGATGAACCAACAAGGTCAAGGGTGAGATGTGATAGTTTAAGATGGGGGAGACAGTAAAAAGGAGATAAGGAAGAAAGGGAGAGAAGAAGTGCGTGTTAATCGAGTAAACGTCAGCGCGCTGGTGAAAAGGCAAAGAGGACGCAGGTCAGCATTCGTCATAGACACTCACTGGACACAACTTTAGGTACGTCTGCACGATGTACCGCAGGGGTGTGCACACTTTTGTGTTCGGAGCCACAATTGCTGTTCACAATCGACAGACGCTAGGTAATTTGTTGATGGACTAGAAAACTCCTTAAACCATTAAAATGTATGAAAAATCCTTTTAATAATAAAGTACGTTGATTCATTCTCATTTTTGTAATTTATTAGTAGTCATATGATGAGATTCAGACAGTATGACAGCTGTGAACAACAATGTCACACTATTAAAGCTCTAAAATTATTATTATTATTTTTTTCATATTTTTGAAAATAAAACTGCGTGATTTTCCCCCATTAAAAAAACAAATTTTATTTTTAAACAAAATATACAATATTTGGTACATTGAGAAACATGCACCATTTTAGGTTTAAGTAAATGAACAAATCAACAAAAACATTCTTCTTCTGTTTTAATTCTAAGTCACAGTGTCCCATTTCTGGTGAGCTAGTTTTAGAACAGACCCATGGGCGACTCATGTTGTCCTTGGGGCTAACTTGTACCTGTTGGCACTTGGCACCATGTTTGTTTTTAATTTTAGGACCATGTACATTAATCAGAAGGCATTTGTATAACTGTAACTGTGTCTCTTTTGTCTAATTATCCTCCCTCTGTGCCCATTCCTCCTTCTCCCCTCTGATTGGCGAGAAGTTGAAAAAGAAAAGTTAATTGGAGGTAATTAACTTCAAAGAGGTTGCTCATTTATTCAATTCTGCAGCTAATCATATTGTGAACTCCCCTCAAAAAAGAATAACATATTACCGGTGACAGCCAGTTATTCAAACCTTGACTTTTTAAAACCACGATAAACCGTCAAAGAGGTAATCGGCCCATGGCTAGCACTTAGTTCGGATTAATTTGATTAGAATTTCTCAACTAAAAGTACTAGCTTACCTGGTGTCATTCTATTTACAATAAATTATCGAACAAATTATTTCGCAAGATAAATGATTTTTTTTTTGTTAAATCTATGGTAATTTATTTTAATTCACCAACTTTAGGGAGGAAAAATGTTAAATGAATGCAGCAAATATAAGTCTTAAATGCCGTAAACAGAAAGCTATTTTAATTTGTTCATGACTGTGGTTGTAGCATTAGACTGAGAGAGGTTGTGTTGTTACTAAATAAGGTAAACAACATGATAAAAAGAACATTTTTATATTATCACCATTCTGGGTGTCAAATCGAGTATGCATTACTGCTTTAAAGCAGAAGTAAAGTCAAAAATTTTATTGCAAAGACCATTTTTGACTTAACGCAGTGTTGGATTGTGCATTCGGTGTACCTAATGAAGTGTCTTGTGTTATCTCACTCGTCCTCACAAATGCACACGGCATGCACGTGCACGCACAAACCTCGGTCCTGCGTTTCCATCGCCGGAATCCTGGCTTCCTGCGTCACTGGCCACTGATTTGTTGGAAGGAGACATGGGGGCGGGGACTAGGTAGTGAAATAGACAGGTATCCTCTGTTACTACCCTCAGGGGCTGAGCTGTGGCTGTTTGACCAGTGGGCGTGGAAGTGTGAAGGAGTGAGGGGGTTGTAAGGGGGAGCAGTGGCGAGTGGATGAGTGAAGCATGCAGCGGGGGGGGTGGGGGGGGTCGAGACAAGGACACACAGATAGGGGAGAGAAGAGAGAATGAACATAAATGATAGGCAGGCTTAGGTGTCATGCACAAAATGGTCAGATAACGTGTGAGGTGAGAGGGGTGAACACAACTTAAGAGCCAAACTGAAAAATTAGAGCTTGTTAAAGTTTCAAGCAGTCCATCACAAGCCATCATGGATACCGTTATATATGTACAGCGTACTTTGACTTTAGCAGAGTTCGACATTGGCCACGATGTAACTGTGTCAAGCTATTATTGACTATTTCATAAATAATAACAACTAGGGGTGTGAATTGCCTGGTACCTGACGATTCGATTCGTATCACGATTCACAGGTCACGATTCGATTCGATACCGATTAATCCCGATACGAATTTATAAGTCGATTGTTGCGATTTTTTTTCATTCAAATTTAGAAAATACTAATCAGTAAGCTTGTAGAGTGTAAGATTTATATGAAAATGTATTATTTATTTATCTGAAATTTCAGTCTTATAGAGGTTGTAATCTGTTTCATGTTTGAACAGCATTAAAATAAAATATTAAGGCTTAATGTTCCGTTCATATAACATTCTTCCATGCTCAAGGTGTGAAAAAAAAAAAAAAAAAATCGATTCTGCCGATTATTGAATCGATTCGAGAATCGCGCGATGTAGTATCGCGATATATCGCCGAATCGATTTTTTTTTAACACCCCTAATAACAACGATGATTCTTACTTTTTGAATATTTTACTATTCAATATTATGAGGTTCTTCTCCGGGTACTCCGGTCTCCTCCCACATTCCAAAGACATGCATGGCAGGTTAATTGGGTGCTCCGAATTGTCCCTAGGTGTGCGTGTGAGTGTGGATGGTTGTTCGTCTCTGTGTGCCCTGCGATTGGTTGGCAACCAGTCCAGGGTGTCCCCTGCCTACTGCCCAGAGCCAGCTGAGATAGGCGCCAGCAGCCCCCGCAACCCTTGTGAGGAATAAGCGGTCAAGAAAATGGATGGATGAATATTATGAGGTTTTGTTGGTTTTTTAATGCGCTGCACAAATGTATTTACGCATCAAGTTAAATCATTCTATAATTATAAATATTGAACAAGCTTTAAAGCCCAGAAAATGTCAAATGTTAAAGTGGACGTTAATTTAAAAAAATATTTTACAAAGTGATTATATGTTTAATTATTATAATAGAAAAATATTAAAAGATTCTATGCAATAATAGGTTTTATTAGTAGGACACCGATAACCAATATTTGGAGCCAATATCCATTTTCACTAAAAAGGGAAAATATTAGCATCAAATTTGGAAGAAATAGTAATAGTAATTTGGAAGTAATTAACCCAACAAACATTTATTTAAAGTTTTCATCCATCCATCCATCCATTTTCTTGACCGCTTATTCCTCACAAGGGGGTGCTGGAGCCTATCTCAGATGACTTTGGCCAGTAGGCGGGGTACACCCTGGACTGGTTACCAGCCAATTGCAGTTTTCATTCTTTCAAAAATACATTAATTATTAATTGAATTAATTCAATTTATTGCCAAGCCCTATTTATGTATAATAAATCGAATGTTGTTTATTGTAATCCAGAGTTTTTTTGTTTGTGTTTTGTTAAGAAAATCCTGTTAAGAGGACCTTGGAAAAAAAAAAAAATCACAATAGCAATATTGAAGTTTAAAAAAAATGCAGTTAGATTATTTCAGCCTTAGTAGTAAGTCAAAGCACCACTGCAGTGAAAAAAAAAGATGAGCATGCTGTTGCTGCGTGTGTATATAAATATGTGTATATGAAAGTATGCACCGTGTTGTATGTCAGGGGTGATGCCAACACTCTGCAGCAAAGCTTCGGCCTCCTTCCTCTTCTTCTCCAGGTCGGAGTCTTCGGAACCCGCCTCCACGGAACGCTTTGAGTCTCCCTGCAGCGGACAAGGACAAGTTCAAGAAGAACAATTCCGACGTCTTCATCGGCGTTACGTCAGTGCGACGAACATCCTTCTTCTTCTTCTCCTCTTCTTTTCTCTTCTTCTCCTCTCGAATCTGGGCGATGCGCTGTTTCTTCCTCTCGAGCTCGGCCTTCAGCTCGCTCTTGTCAGACATACTGCGGGAAGACGGCAGCATCTTCTCATCAATTATAAAAGTAAAGAAAAGAGGACATTTTTTTTTCTATGAAGCACTTCTCAGAGAGGACTCACCAAGTGCTTTTACTGGGTTAAATTTTAGAATCACAAACGTAATACGTGCACAATTTGAAAACATTATGTATGCTTTCACATGAGATGACAACACAATACTTCAGCAAGCTTTATTTTAAATTATGTTCAATTGTCTTGTGTTTTATCATGTACAATTATTTCATAAAAGAGAACGTGTTGTAAAGAAGTAAACGGGCTTCACAAAATGCATTTTGTATATTACTGCGCACATTGTGGTATTTATGCCCTTAGGGTCCTACACGAAGCCTTTTTGGGATCAGACCACCATGACTGAAGAACAAATAATTTGTTACCCTACTTAAGTAGAAATTTTAGCTATCCATACTAAACTGAAGTATTTACCTTTACAGTACTTGTATACATTAGGTAGTTTTGAAAATATTTTCAACACATACGTGAGTAAAAAGCTTTCGTTGATACTTCTACATGAGTCTTTTTAAATTCTACTTCTACTGAAGCAAAGAACGTGGATGCTTTTGACACTTCTGTTTATGATATAACATTATAGCCTACGTTATAGGGCTGCTCGATAATGGAAAAAAATAATAATCACAATTATTTTGGCAATAACTGAAATCAGTTATTAAAACAATTTTTTTTGTACAAGACAGGAAAATGCTTAAACATAAAAAAATTATAAAAAATGTTATGACAAATAAAATTAATTGAATCACTTATAACTATGCAAGTTCATTTTGTATCCTTAAACCAATTGTATTAAATATTTTTTTTTAAAGGTGCAAATGTATAAATTTAAACAACTCAAAATTGTTATTTTTATTTATTTATTTATTTTTACAATTATGCTCATTTTGTAATTGTGGAATGTAATAACTGAAATTGTATTTGAATTTCAATTAATTGCACAGAACCACTACGTTACAATGATTATTTCATATTTAGCACATTTACGGTATTATTTAAGCATTTAAGAAAATCTAATTTGTTACTTTTTTATACAGTTACGCTTTTACACATTGTTATTTTTTTTTTTGGCAATGTAAAATCTAACTGAATAATTAACATTTTATGGCCTGCCCTTTACATCTTGTACAAGCCATTTCTTATGCAAGGGTGTAACCCGATGAGCAAAAGAAAATGATTGATCAATTTAAGTTGATAAAATTAAAAATATTGAACATTAAATATTAAACTCTGAAAACAAAAGGGCTTGACCCTACTTGGGTCCATTTGACCTTTTTTTTTTTTTTTTTTTAAATAATAATTTAACCCAAAAAATGGGACAAATGAATGACCCACAAAACAACCTATATTTTGGTGTTTTTAATGCAAGCAAAAAACGTCTATGTAATCGTATTTATTTTTTTATGCAATTTGTACAGGGGCATCACTGAATTTGGGTGGCCTTCCAACACTGTTAATTTAGAACCCTGTATTTGCAGCTCTGCTCAGTACAAACACGTGGCTTCCGTGTTATGGAACAAAACCAGTGTTTGTAATATCTGGGCATTCCAAAAAAAGGCCGAAGTGGCCCTGGGCCTGTCACACTGTTAATACACAACTGCTTATTACAATGTCCTCTTTATATGTGCTCATGACTGATATTGGGCGTTGTTTTTAACTAAACTAAAACCCATCTGAAAATAGCCAGGAACGGTTAAACATACTAACAACGGTGTCACTACCATAGAATTAAAACGCATAAATAGTTTATGTCCAAACGCTACTCTTGCCCATCTATGACGTCAGTGTTGTAACCTAACCAAGATGCTCAACACTGCTCCACCCGCAGATCGAAACAACTATAAAACAACAAAAGCTATTATAACAAGTTGACGCAGTATTAAAGTCGCGTGAGGTTTTCGTCACTTGAGCACGTCACCGACACGTTTTCCACCGACTGGAGAATCAGCCAGACATGATTTAATCTAATTAAAAGCCCCACTGACAGCCAGGACAAGCAGCTAGCGGTCTAGGTTAGCATGCTAATCCGAGAGGGCCCGCGAGAAAGCATCGGAAAAACATCCAACCGCACCCATTTGTTTAAAGACTCCAAAACATATGCGAGGGAAAATTTCGTAAGGGTATAAACACCTGACGTCCAAGTAAAACAGTCCGGTGACAAAGCAGTTCGGTTTGGTTGGCCTTGTTTCCGAGGAGAAGAGAAAAGAAGTGATGAGCGGTGATGATGATGCTGGAAGCTGGAGTGGAAGAAGACGCCGCCCGGTTTGGAATGAAACAAACTGGGAATTACTGCCACCTACGGGCGCAAATTATACAGCTAAATTGGGAACACAGTACAGTACAGTAATCCCAATCTAATATGTGGACACGAAAACGGTGTAACGTGCTCACGAAATATCGTACTTTGTGGGTTTTACTTCATTTCGATTAACAATTTGGACATATGGGTAAACATATCGAGCGCACTTTCTCTACCTATAATTTAGCTTCCCTCAGTAGTTTCGGGGAGGTGCGCTCGATTTGAAATTTACCAGTATTTTTGTGTGCACATTATACCTTATACTTCGTGGCCACAACTGATCATTTTATGCAAACGTTTTATCCGTATGGGGGAATAAAAAATAATTGTAGGCACAGTCCATGAAATAGCGATATGTGCATACTTAATAATTATTGACCCCAAATAGATGAAACGTGAGCTAAATACAAATTTTTCTATTTATTATAATGGCCAATATACTAATTTGTAGGTTGAATTTTTAATCGTAATTAATCACGTCTTCAATAGTTAACTTACGATTTATCTTCAATTTTATATCTGTTCTCATGTACAATTAATTTCCCCCCCAGTTTTCAAACTCTTATTAACATAAAAGTGAAAAAGAATATTAAATTATTAGAAATGTGGCTGCATCTTTTAGTCATTCACACAGTAGTTTCATAATAAATCCATAAATTGAGTTAAAATTCAAAAGATGTACTGTACTGTACTAAAAGTGTGATGTTGATTTGTGTTGAGGTCCTTTTTCATTTGTAAGACATTGGTTACAACTCAGTGCATTTTTCTTTTCATATTCTAATCTTTAACGTGAAGAAACACAGTTTTTTTTATTGTAAACTATAACTTCACCAAAGTCTCCACAAATCTATGCATTATTATTACATTTATTACTGCTAAATTTTGACGTTGCGACTGAAATTTACAGGCTTTCCTAGAGGCTGTCATTAATCGCGCGTTAAAAAAAAAAAATAGTGGCGTGAAAAGCACTTTAAATGAAATAAAAAAATAACACACTAAGTATGACCACCCTAAAGGCTATATATTTAGTAATATTTACTAATTAAGGGGTAGGTCCGATAAGCAGCAGGTGGAATGTTTTCAGAAATGTCATAGTTATGAATTACAACGCATAATAAAATCCCTATTGCGCAGGCTTTAAAACAAAAATAGAAAATAGCTCCAAAAAACTGATGTGCTTGAAAGAAGTAAAGGCAATTTAAATCAGCGTCAAAAAGACGTTTTTTGGCCACACAAAGCCTCCTCTGAATAAAATTTGATGTTGGCCAGCGTAATAAAAGTACAATTTCAGTATCACTCCGCTAGGTGGAAGCACCGCCCCCAACAGAAACCCGGAAATGTACATCTCTCCAAACCTCTTCCGTTTACAGGCTGTTCCACTTTTGTAGTTCCCGAATTGTTGACCTGTCAGCGTTGTAGTACAATCTGTCACTGCTCTGCTGTCTCCCCTTGCTCTGTGCTCTGCTCTGCGGCTAGCACAGCGAGCACCAGGGCGTAGCGCCGCCGGGGATTGTTTCAACTTGTATCTGGCCGACTCGCTCCAAGTTAGCTAACAAGCCGAACAAGTTGACAGCTAACATTGAGCTCGTAGTCGACGGTAGTTAGCGAGCTTCTTTACAGTTAGCCAGGTAAGCTAGCCTTGCGAAGGGAGGGGGCGCCGACAAACCAACAAGTTAGCACACCGGACAAAAGTGAACAGTAAGTAGACATTGAACAGATCGAAACTAATGTACATGAAGTTGTTAGCACGTTAAGTTGATGTGTTGCTCGAAAAGAAAACTAGCAGACTTAAAGCTGCTCAACCAGTGTCACTGGTTGTCTGCTGCCATTTCCTTTTGGGCAGCCTTTCAGCTGATTTTCACCTTCAGAAGTTTTAAAAAATAGACTGCACTAACGCAGTCTACCATATAGGCAACTCTCAGCTCAAATTGAAGTGTATTCCATAATTTGGAAGCATAGTAGACTATTATTATATTTATATTTTGTTGATTAATCGATGAATCAGATTTTCTTAAAAACATGCTTTGATTTCCATCCTTTTGTTCCAAAACAGGACTTTATTTCAAATTGACAGTGCAAAAAATCTACAAAGATAAATTAAATATGATTCAGTTACTGTTTTGGTCAAAAAATATGGAAAAATGTTTATCTTTGTTTATCTTTGCAAGTAAAAACTAACATTTGCAAATTAACCCCTCACAAAGACTACTTTAATGGCGGATTACATAAATCTGAGAATATTTTCAGTTTAGAGGCTGAAATTGCAAGGATTTTGACAATTTTAAATTAAACATGGCAGATAAATGATTGTCAAAGTAATTGTTATACATTAATAATTGATTAGTTGTTGATTAATTGCTGCACCTCTACAAATGAGTTTAATAATACAGTGATCTATTCTCAAACTGTTCAGCAAAAAATAGGCAGAGGTTTTAAGGTTTAGAATATAATCAAATAATTATTCAGTTATTAAAAATGTATTGCACAATCAAATAATCAAAAGCCTTTGAATAAACATGTTTAAAAGCAAATATATTGTACTAAAAATTCCGAACTATCTAACCGAATTGCTATACAAACAGACCATATTGGCTACAAAAAAAGTTTATTATGATTTTGATTTTATTATTATTATGAATTGTTAAGAAGGCCATCCTTGTTTGGGAGAATTCTCCCTGCGAACGATATTATGAGTGAAAGAGTTGATTGCGAAGCATGCGGTTAAACAGGACTTGTCGCTCCCCTTGGCGGCCGACGCCTGCCACCGTCACTTGTAATCGTGCAGGCTTTTCTATAATGCGTACAGCTGCAGTGTTCACTCGACATGAAGCCCAAGGAATCCCGCTTCCTGGGTGTTTAAAAATAACAAACGCTTCCTTTGAGGGCCTCGAGCATTGTTTGTCGTGTGTCTGGAACTGGCCTTTAACAAAAGCGATTCGTCTGCCTCACATGCAGACATTCTGGGTTGGAATCTTGGCTTGAGTGTAGTCAATGAGCCTCTACACCAGTGGTGTCCAAACTACGGCCCGGGGGCCATTTTTCAGTGGCCCACGACATATGCTAAAAATGGCATTTGACTCAGTTCAAATGAAATAAACAAAACAAAAATGTTTGGAGATGGTCAAAGTAAGAAGGGAGGCTATTGAAAAACAGGTGCCATTAAAGGTTATATTAGTTAACTAAAACTAATTAAAAAAACTAAAATAAAAAAAAACAATATTGTTACCGAAATAAAATAAACACAAAATTGCTTTTTAAAAAATGAAAACTAACTGAAACTACATTTTATGTTTGCAAAACTAACTAAAACTAACTATATATTAAACATGTCCTTCGTTTTAGTCTTTGGTAATTAATTTAATGCATGAGCCTTTGGGGATGATTTTAAATGTGATTTTTAATAGATTTATTTTGATATCAACCGGAATAATGACGTTTGAAAGTATGTCACACAGAAGTGACGTCATCTAGCAGCAGCAAATAGAAAAGATAACGTCGCCCCCATGTTTTTTAAATATTGCGCACAAGTAATACACTTTTTTTTTTAACATACTAATAATGAAACTAACAAACTAAACTAAAACTAAGCATTTTTTAAAGAACTAAAAAAAACAGAAAAACTGAACCACCCTGAAAACTAATAAAAATTAACTCAAATGAAAAATTCCAAAACTATAATAACCCTACTGCCATATTACAAATAAATTGGTTTATAAACTGTTGCATTTTTCTAAATATGTAAAAGCACAAATGAATTATTTGTACAATTTTTAGGACTAAACACAATTTCTCTTCATAACATTATGTGGCCCTTGCGTCCTTCTGAGTTTCTGTATGTGGCCCTCAAATGAAAAAGTTTGGACACCCTTGCTCCACACAATGTATTGCAAACAAGCCGCTCAGCTGACAGCAACGTAAACTGGGTCATGTGAAGTCAATAAGCATCTCATATGGTTGGCCCTGCTGACTTTGTGCTGCGTCAATACACGACATGTGACATTAGCTCTCTTCTGGCCGTGGCGCGGAGCAGCTGTCATGCTCGTTTGTCTTCACCTTTGACTCAGATGCAGAGCGCCAATTCGACCACGCTGCAGTCCAGAAAGAGGAAACGAGACGTCTCCAATGTGGACAGCGAGGTGGGAGAACGGATTGGGAAAATCCCCCGATGCACTGTGGTGAGTCGGCACCGCGCGCGCGTGCATGTCACAAAGGGTTCACAACTTTATTGGCGTTGCACAATGGAAACTCATTCGCTGCCAGCCTAATGATTATATTGGTAGGTTCCTCCCACTGGACTCACAAACTGTGATGATCTCATATCCAATATGGGGCACTGATGCCATCTAGTGGTGGTTGTGCATTAGTAAAGTTGTTTCCAGGTTTGACACTTATGGTGAGTAGCATCGGACGCTCACTCCAGCCATTTTATTGAAAAAACAAACAAACAAAACATGGTTGATACAAGTAGATTTGTCAATGGCAGTGAATCAGTTTTGAAAAGAACAAGAGAGCACTGGACTTGTTTGGCCATTAAAAAAAAAAAAATCATATTACTTTGTATGCACTGTCTGAGGAAATACACACAATACAGGGAGTCCTCGAGTTATGTCGGAGTCCTGTTCCTACGCTAGCGATGTAACCCGAATTTTGACTTGAGTTGAACTTCCCCATTAAAGTCAATATTTACATCAAAATAATTTGCGTAAACAATCTAAAATACATAAAATAAATAAATAAAAAATGCTGTACGACTGAAGCCTAAGTCTTTAGCGATGTTCGTCAGTGCCTCTCCTTACTGCGAACTTTTTATGATGCAGGACCATGTAGAAAAAAAGCTCAATTACAATTTGAACTAGATTTGTGAATAATGATGAAACTTAGCTATATTCTATTCTATTGGTAGTTTATTATTATTATTTTTTAATAGCAATAGAACACAATATTCTATGAGCCTTGCAAAATCAGTCAAAATCCAGTAAAAACGCCGGGAGTGAAGGGGATTGCTTCTGTGAAAATGACTGGGAGTGAATGAGTTAATATTTTCTTTCCAATGTTTGACGTCAACTGGATCATTTCCAGCCAGTCCTGTAGCGTAACATGTTCGTTAGGCGACCCCGATACGATCTGGCAGCCCGTTCACATCTGGTATCGACACCGGTAAATATTACTCTTGCTTAGTTGTGTTGTTACATCTTCTTCTGGTTCAACTCCCTTTTGTCGTGTGTCTTTGTGTGTTACACTGCCCCCTGGTGGAACAGGTTCACACATCAGGAGCTGCTAAATGAATTAAAGCATTAAATCATGATGCGTAACAAAACAGGACATTGTCAAATTCTTGAATAATATAGCGTATTTAATATAATTCTAGACATTATTATATATAAAATGCTTTTGACCTCGGCTCCTTCAGGGGTTGAAGCACCCTGCGCCTTTCGCCGACGAGCTGGTGCCAGCCAACGCGCAACCCTACGAGCGGGTCAACATGGAGGAGGCCAAACGGGGAACGCGGCGTGAGTCCAACCGCCATTTGATGGATGACGTCTTCCACTTTTCCATCCTCCCGTCGTTTTCATCGCATCCTCAACAGAAGTCACCATCCACGTTGTTTTTCTGTCCGTTCAGCGGAAAGGCCGGTGCGGGTGTACGCAGACGGCATCTTTGACGTTTTCCACTCAGGACATGCCCGGGCTCTCATGCAGGCTAAATGCCTCTTCCCAAACACACACCTCATCGTCGGAGGTAAGTTTGTAAAATTGAAAATCGCACATCCGTATAGTTACTGACATACATAAACATGCACAAAAATGGTTTCATTTTGGTCTGTGTTTGAAGTGTGCAGCGACGACCTGACGCACAAGTTCAAGGGCTTCACGGTCATGAACGAAGACGAGCGCTACGACGCCGTCCGACATTGCCGCTACGTGGACGAAGTGGTGCGCAACGCGCCGTGGACGCTAACGCCGGAGTTCCTCGCCAAACACCGCGTGAGTGGACAAAAGGACTTTTGAACCTTGCCGTTTTGTGTTTTATTTCTAGGTCTGAATCCGTAGGCAATTTTTTCTTTTTTTTTTCTTTCTAGATTGACTTTGTGGCCCATGACGACATCCCGTACTCCTCGGCGGGCAGCGACGACGTGTATAAGCACATCAAGGAAGCAGGTAGGAGCGAAGATTCGAACCCAGAACCCGTGACTGTGTCGTAAGCACAATATTGTCTTTTTTTTTTATTATGAGCTTATTTTTTTACAATGTTGTGACCTTTTTTTTGAATCGCCAACCTCCCCACAATATCGTGATAATTATCATATCGTGACCTTCATATCATGATAATATTGTATCATGATGTTTGGATATCGTTGCATCCCTATCGTTTATACTCGAAATAGACTGATGTGTTTTTTTTCAGTGCTGATAGAGATTATTACTAGGGATGTAACGATATCCAAACATCATGATCCAATATTATCACGATATTGTGGAGATGTTGGTTATACACGAAAAGGTCCAAATATTGTTTAAAAAAAAAAAAAAAAAAAAAGCTCATACTATTGTGCAATACAGCAATGAAATATTATTATAAAAATGTTATATATAAAAATATATATACATATATTGAGGCACATACTTGCTAATGCAAGCACACAGTTTGAGTTTGAGTTCCTCCACATATTGACTCGGTTCACAAGCATATTACGTTTGCCTTCATCTGACCATTAGCGTGGATTTTAAAACATAGAAGGGCCAAAAGATGCCTTGTGAAAGTTAAACTGCACTACAAAAACAAAACAAAACAAAAAACTACCCACCAGCGGGTGCTAGAACTACACAAATAGAACTCAACCCGACTTCTTAAACAGATGTGCTGCTTTTAATGTGACATAACAACGATGATATATTGTGGCAGTTTCAATATCGCAATATTTCCGTCATCGTTACATCCCTAATTGTTACTAGTGAAGCAGACACATAACCGATATTTGGATCCAATATTGAGTTAAAGGGAAAAATATTGACATAACAAACTAAAAAAAAAAAAAAAAAAATCCAACTCTTAAATGTTGTTTATTGAACAACATTTCAGATTTTGCAAAATGTCGATTTTTTTTTTTTTTAATCTTCAACAATCGTCATATGTGTTAAAATTCTAACAACAAAATTCAGTGCGCTCTCAGGTTCATACAGTAAGTATGTCTTAAAAACTAAATGAAAACTTAAACAGGTAAATATAACTCCCTGTAGTTTTCTACAGTAAATATTTTTCCCAAAATGTCAAAATAACTGAAATGTTACTTTCATGCAACTTTGTTTTACTTTCAAACAAAAACAAAAGATGCAGAGAGTTCCTAGGAAAGTTAAATAAATACCTCCCTGAGGTCAACACATAAAATGCCAAATATCGGCGTGGATAATCGGCCTGACTGATAATTGATCTATCCCTACTTTACACAACGCTTATCGTCCAACGCGCAGGCATGTTCGCGCCCACCCAGCGGACAGAAGGCATCTCCACCTCCGACATCATCACGCGCATCGTCCGCGACTACGACCTGTACGTCCGGCGCAACCTGCAGAGGGGCTACACGGCCAAGGAGCTCAACGTCAGCTTCATCAACGTAAGAACGCGCCCGGCCACGTTCGCAATCCGTCAAACGTCGTCACGGTCGACCGTGCTTGCCCGTTCCCCAGGAGAAGAAGTACCACCTGCAGGAGCGCGTGGACAAGGTGAAGCGGAAGGTGCGAGACGTGGAGGAGAAGAGCAAAGAGTTTGTCCTGAAGGTGGAGGAGAAGAGCATCGACCTCATCCAGAAGTGGGAGGAGAAGTCCCGGGAGTTCATCGGCAACTTCTTGCAGATGTTCGGGCCCGAGGGAGCGCTGGTGAGAATGTCGCATCTTCTTCTTGATGACATGGCAAGAAAAACAAAAAACATCAGAAGTGTTGCAATGGAAGCCAGCTGATATTGGCACCTTTTTTTATTTATTTTTTTTTAATTCTAAAATAACTAATTTAATCAATTTTGTTATCCAAAAGGAACTTGCATGATTATAGTGTTTTAAAGGATTTTAATTCATTTAAATATTTTTTTTTTGTTTTTTTATGTGTAAACATTTTCTTGTTTTGTACATAAATATCATCATACCAGTTTAGGGCTGCTCGATTATGGGGGGGGTGGTCATGATTATTTTGTCAATATAATTTGAAACCACGATTATTAAAACTTTTTTTTTTTTTACTAAAAAATAAACAAGATCATTTTGAAGAAATAAAAAAAATAAAGACCAATTAAATAGAAGAATTAAATAGAAATACTATGATTATATAAGTTCATTTTGGCCCAAACTAAATTTATCATAATATATATTTATAATAATATATTTATTTATTTATGTTGGCAAAAACTTGAAGTGCAGCATGTGCACTGTGCCATAGAGCGCTAATTTATTTTTTGAAGAACATGTTTAAACGTTAAGAAAAAAATAATAAAAATATTAAAAGAAATAAAATTATTTAAAACACTATTTAGCTGCTTTTTGTGTAAACAAGCATATCGAGCAAAACAGTGATGTGAATATTTTATCTTTCATGATACAATTTTTTTTTGTGTGTGTGTGTGATACCGCTAACTGGTGATGGACAAATGAAGCTTCATGAAGCACATATTTTTTTGTACTCCTCTAGATGGCACTCTTTGGTTTAAAATTAACATTTCCATTGCACTAGCCTTTATCTTCAATCCAAGAGCACCACCTAGAGGAGTACAAAGATATCACAAGTACTTCATGAAGCTTCATTTTCCCAACACTAAATCTGAACAGCAGTTTCCACATGTGAAGCAGTTTATTCAGTATTTAGGAATGGAATCACAAAAGTAATAATCTACCGTAAAATCCTGTGAAAAGCTTTTTTTCCCCCATATAAAATGATTCATAATTCATCTACTTCCTTTTTTTATGCCATATTGAAATATCTCCTCAAAATGTTACTAGAAGACACCCTGTTATGTTTGTGAACAGAAGCACATGCTGAAGGAGGGCAAAGGTCGCATGCTGCAGGCAATCAGCCCCCGCCAAAGCCCCAGCAGCAGCCCCACCCGCGAGGAGCGCTCGCCCTCGCCCACTTTCCGCCTGCCCTTCTTCAACAAGATCTCGCCGCCCCCCTCGCCGTCGGCTCACCACAGCGGCGCGCGCGGATACCTCATCAGTGAGGAAGACGACGACGAAGATGACGACAACTAGAGCGGCCCCCACCCGGCCAATTTTACTTTGGTTTTCTTCTTTAGCACCTGGTTCAGTTCCTTTTCTTGTCCAAATTGAGCACTTGTCACCTGTTTATAATACTTTTATTTTCTTATTTTTGTGCACTAGTTCATCACGTGTTTATAAGTTGGCCTCATGATCATCATCATGACAAACTTTATTGACTCACTTTTAGGGTTATTTACGTTCATCTGTGGAGCCACAGTCCAATTTTAATAATTCACAGCTCGTTCATGCAGTTTGTCTTTGTCCTTACTAGTTTCCCTTATGAGAAAAAATGCTTTTTTTTTCAGCTGCTTCAAATTTTTGAGCATGTCCTGTCTTGTTCTCAAAAGATATATCAAGTGTGATCATGGCACTCTCCAAAGAAGCAAAAAATTCCTTCCTGTCTACACTAATTGGTCATAACTTTAGGTACACTAATGTGACACATGAGCTGCACCAAAAATTGGCCGTTGTCACCATTTTGTCACCCTCTTAAACAAATTGCCCATGTCATTTTTTTTTGCAATTCTTTTTTTTTTTTTGCCTAAATCATCTTTTCATGAGAAAATGGTTCAATTTTTGGTTTCCTGAAAAAAAAATGACAAGGTGATTATTTTAAGAAGGCGTTGATTTGTAAAGGGTTACTAGTCTCATTAGATGTGCATGTGTACCTATTGTTGTGACTTCCAATCTAACAAATCAGGATCATGTCTGCTATTGGAATTGGTCATTTCGCTTATGTCGGGGTGTCTTATGGAAAGTGTTCTATTGTCTCAGTGTGATGAGTAATGTCAGCAGCTCCAGTGGTCAGTTGTGTCAGTCACTGCTTCGATGCTAATATACATGTTTTTCTTTTCTTTTAGTGTATTTTAATTTTTGTTCATTTACTGTTTGGGGATCATCGAGGCCCTCCATGTCGGAATTGGAAAGAGTAAATGGGATACAAGTATTAAACGTGTTGGCCAAAATGTTTACTGTGTGACAATTTGGTTTTAATGTCTTAACGTGCTCAGGACTAGATTTGTCCAAGCCTCAATTGTCATATTACAATGATCCAAGAAAAAAACACTTATCTCGCAAATCCCCTCCACCTTCTCTCTGAGACTACAAAATTAGCCATATTATGTTTTCCCTATTCGCAGCCTTCTAATTCCGACCACCCGGAACGTTTGTTTGCTAGCTAGTTACATAGCATGACGAGTGGGACATTTAAGACAAAAAAAATGAGCTCAGAATAAATTAAACATAACTTATATAACAGCTTTGAGACTTGGTCCCCCATACTGTCCATCTTCATTTGGATGGTCTTTATATTGAACAATAGCGTATTTAATATAATTCTAGACATTGCCTTTAGCATTGTTAGACAGCTCGTCTCCCATGGCGTCCATCTGCATGTCATTGGTCTTTATATCTTTGATGACTTTAGTATTGTTAGACAGCTTGTCTCCCATAGGGTCCATCTTCATGTTGTTGGTCATCATATCTTCCATAGCTTTTGTATTGTTAGACAGCAACACATTAAGAAAAGTGACACGTTCAGTCAACTCAAGCACTGCCTTCAGTACATCAGCCTTTGTGACGTTCCACGTCCATTTTGTCATACCCTGAGGCAGCTTTGAGCGGTTTGTTCCCCGTTGGACTGTTGAGAGGCGAATCGGGGAGTGGAGAGCACAAGTCATCAAAAGATTCAATTTCTTGGTCGAGGAGGGACATGCTCTTCTCATTGCTTCTTATGTCTCTTGTTCCTGCCATCATTAACGTAGCTTGTCGTATTGACCGAAAAGTTGCTAGCTAGTCAGTTAGCCAGTTTTCTTCCTCGACTAATTCGCACCTACAGAGGTGTATGTTGCTATTCACTTTGTGAAATTCACAAACGGTTTATTGTTTTAAACTATCAGAGTCTGTTTTGGACGTTATTTATTTTTATTTTTTTTACGTGGTCGTTGTACATATCATATATAGCTTCAACTCTCAACACACTCACCGCGCAGGACGCCATCTTGGCCCGTCTTTTAACACGGAAAAGTTTGTTTGGGAGCCGAGACACTGATCTGAATGTATGACAAGATAGGATAGCCGATTCAGCCCATACACGCCCGTGCAAATTGTTGAAGCGACAGGACCACCATCTTGTCTTCCCATCTGGCAAGCAGACTACTGTATAAAAACGATAGGGTCGCTTTTGCTTTTCGCTCAGTTCCTTAGACCCCAATATTATATTTGTCAGAGGTATCTTTTGTTGAATTAGTTATAATTATTTAATAAAAAAAAAAAAAAAACGTTTCCTCCTGTACTGAACATCATTAATTAAGCATATAATTTTTTGGGAGGAGCAATATGGCGGCCTCGCGGCTTCATAGTCTTGGCCTAGCGGCTATCCAGCCAATGTTTTTGTTTTTGTTTTTTTGTTTTTTTATTGTACAATTTTAAACAAGTTATACAACGAACTTGAGAACAGTTCACACACACACACACACACACGTTATTAATACAAGAAAAAACAACAAAAAACAAGTACGCCAGGGGGTTACTTAAACAAAATAAAAAATAAAAAAAAGCATAAAGCCACAGTTCTCATTGCTTTCTTGTTTGTCGAGTTCAATATTGTATTAATGTATTGTTTGGTTTCCAATTCAAAAACTAAAAACAAAGGTATTGAATGACTAACTTTAGATTTGTGTATATGAAATTTAGCCAAAATAATTAAGTTAATCATTAAAATTTTTTTTTTTTTTTGTTTCGTTCACTATCATTACAGAATCCAAACGGTACATTTTGGCAATCTAGATCAGTGGAGTAGAGAACTACGTTTCAATTTATCGCGGTGCATTCTGGGAGTTGTATTATCAGCGCTGCATCGGTTACACAGTAGTATGCCGAACATCAGAGACAAAAATACTGTACAACTACCCGCCAGTGGATGCTCTGAATTAATGATATATCCCCTAGTACTTCCTATTGTGCGTGTGTATATATTTATACTAGTGGCATTTGAAGGTTTATTGAGCATAACATATTTTCTAACCTTAATTACTTACCGAATTCACAATGTTTAAACGTAGAAATGAAAAAAAAAATTAAAATACAACATTTGAGTCTTTTCGATACATTGCCAGATTTTATTGGACAGAACGGTCACCAGGGCTACAAATATGAAGTGGACAGTGTAAAGGTAAACACCAGGGGGAGACATCACCTCTAAATCACACTGCAGGGACAGGGGCCTGATTTCCCAGAGGAGAAGTTGGTCTTAGTGCTTCAAATACATTTAGGAACATTTGTTTTCCTAAATAAAAAAAGGGGGCACCAACTAGCTGAGCTCATCAAGTCTGGAATGTCCTCTTCTTCCTTGCTGAATGCAGGATTACACAAACGCTCAGTCATTTTAGTGTGTAGTTGAGGTGGTCAACAATACAGGAGGGGTCAGGGGACGTTTTTGGGTGGACTACTCGTACACAAGAACTATACCAGGATTCATGTGAAACCACAACAGCTACACGTCATCTTACCAGAGAAAAATTCTAAAAGTTAAAGTGGTGCGGGACTAATTCAAGTCCGTTTTTGTAGAGTGGAAAGCAGAACAATAACACTGAACAAACACAATGGAGCCCCCTTGGTGCACTTGCCACCGCGCCTGCTTTACTCATCACTACGAGATATACGATACATTAGTTCATATTTTGCATAAATCTGTGCATTATGCCATATTTACTTTTTCTTTTTCATTGATGTAAAGTCAAATCTCCAACACCTAGGTAGGAGGCGGGCGTATAAGAGAAGCGCTAAGAATAAACGGGAGAATTGACAAGGAGGAAATCAGAAATTCAGTATGCGCTCGAGGCTCCGCTTCAGCAGCGCGTCTCGTAGATGCCCGAGCGGCCGATGTAGCGCACCCATTTGATCACGTCGTGGTCACTGTAGTTGAGCTTGGACTCGAAGACCTTCAAGTAGCGCACCTTGAGGCCGGACGGGGCGAACGGCACCTGAGGAGACATCCAGTCAAGTGCCTGCCTGTGCGTCTCAACAAGTGCCAATTTGTGATCATTCGTTACATTTTCTTGAAATGAAATAGTCAAGAGTGCTAGCAAAGGTGATTGACACCACGGTCGATCGCGTTATGTCCAGAGTCCGTTTGTGAGGCCGGCGAACGTTCCACACATGCACGCGTGCAAACTGACCTCAAAGTTCATGGAGATGGGGGGCCGAGCCCATTTCTTCTTGTCGTTGGTCGGCAACAGCTCGATTTCAGCGCTGATCTGAGACTCCTTCATTCCTGCCATGCGTTTGATCCTACACAGGGAGAGAAAAACATTTAAAAATCGCGAACAGACCTCATGAGAGAATGCGAGCGTGTGACTCACTTCCAGACGATGGCGTTCTCACTGGCCTTGTACTTTGCTTTTCCCTTCATGCAAATCACCTGCACGCCGCTGGTGTTGAGGGGCGTTGGGATGCGGACCTGAACAGAAAGTAACGTAGAGCTCAGCATTTGTATTTTTTTAAACAAGCAAGGGCTGAGATGTAACTACAGGTCAGGGTCCTGGGTTTACGACTAAATTACATACAGTGGTACCTTGTATTGAAATGACATTGATGGATTTCAGGCCACCAAAATAAACCTAGAAAATTTTGGGGTATTTTTTTTTTCCTTTTAGATAATATCACTCTGTATTATTAAAATTGATCAAAACACAAATAATTAAATAGAATTGAATAGTTTTTGTAACACTTTCTCATTCAAATTAATGCATGTTGTGTTATTCTGCTGTGCATCCCTTAGCCACCTGGACAGGTAAAGCGGACAGGGGAGGTGATAATGTTAAGACCAAATAGTTTGTTGGGAAAAAAAAAAAAATGTAGAGAAAAATAAAATAATGCTTAATATTCAATTTGCTAAAGCACTTTTCACGGCCTCACTATTTCTTTTTTTTTTTGGTGCAATTTTGCATGCATTTTGTTTTTAATAGTAATGTCCCTATTATATAAAATTTATGAAGGTTTGAACATTGAGAATGTTTAAACGAGAAATGCGAGAAAATGTAAATGCCTCGATGAGAAAAGCGTGTAAACTGTTGTGAAGGGTTTTAGAGCCTTAAAACATTTTTAATAAATGTAAAACAAAGTCAACTCAGCTACTTTGCGGATTTCATTTTTTGCGGGTATGTTTTGGAACCTAACCCCAGTGGAAAACGAGCGAATACTGTATTTAAAAAAAATCTGCAGGTGTTGAACTTGCGAGTAAGTGAGGGTTCACTGTAGTTCTTTGCAGAGGATAAAGAATACAGCATAACATTTTTATATTGTTGAAATATCTTTTAACAGATTACAACACAACCAACATACATGCTAATCATTGAGTACTGTATGTTAGCATTAGCCATAAGCTAGCGGACTAAACGCTATATTGCTTTAAATATAAACCCAGTCTGCCTCTGAGCACTGCAGACTTGGGTCAAATAGTGGAGCCAGGGTTTCAAAGCAAACATGGTGAATGCACGAAGTTGTTCTGCTGCAAATGGAAATGAAGTCAGCCCAAGTAAAAATGCTTTTAAATTCAGATATTTTTAAAATCAATTTCACTTTACGGTCTTTTAGGAATTTCAGAATGCTACTTTTTATTTCTTTCCTTTGCTTTTAAATGTTTGTAAGGATTTGTGGATTTTTATTCATTGGTTTGTCAAAGCACCTTGTAAACACTTGTTTTTAAAGGCGCTATACAAATAAAGTTTACTATTACTATTTTCCTTATTTTTATTATTATTTGTATTATTATTATAATATTAAACATTTTGTAGTATTGAATATTTTGGTTTTAAATGTGCTTAAATGTTAACATACGTTCTTTTAGTACATCAGCTACTTTTGTTCTTTTTGCTTTGTTAATGCCCTAAAGTTCCATAATGCTTTTAGATTTTGTGCTTTTGATTGTGTAAAGAACAAGTTGGTGTTGCCTTGTGTCTGAAATGTGCTATATCCATAAATAAAGTTGTGTAATTCACACTGCAGCGTTCTCAGCTGCGCGTCTGAATTCTCACCTCGATCTTCTGGGCCAAAAGTGACGGCTTGAAGTTGGACTTGATGACCACCTTCACCTCCAGCTTAGTGCGGCCCACCTCGCGCACCAGAGGGATGACGCGGAAGGGCAGGATGATGTCCTTCGTGGTGCGATACCTGCCAGCGGTAGACGACGAGTCACGTCAACCATCAACCACCATAATGACAACTAGGGCCCGACCGATGTGCACTTTTTGAGGCTGATGCCGATACCGATACAGATTTTTGGCAGAAAAAAAACAAAACGATTAATCTGCCGATTTATTTATTTAAAATATATATAATACAAATACTGACACCTAAGGCTGTTTGAAAGTGCTATATAAATCAAGATAACATGACTGTTCCTGTGCGTTTTGGCCTCTTGGGGGCAGTGTGGTGCCATGCATCCATAGCGTACACACTTAAAGTGAGTACAGAAGAATGTTGCGATTGAATTCTATTAAAATATATATTTTTTTCCCCCCCCACACATTGGGAAGAATTTGTGCCTTTGCGTAGTGTTATCATCTGTGGGTATGTGTCCCCACAACATTTGTGTGTGGATATTCGTTTTTTGAAGGAAAAACACTCCCAAAGTCAACGCTAACTTACTGTCTTCCTGTTAGCATTTGCTAACTTGCTGCTCGTGCTAGGCTAGCGATGTTTTAGAAACGAAGCATGTTTTGTATTTCAATATACAATGGATGTAATTCTTTACGTTGTGTGGTTAGTTTTACAGTTAACTCCAGCTATGGTGTCATTAAACAGCTTCAAGGATGCTTAGGGACAATAGAATAACATACGCTACACACTTGCTAGTTGCTAATGCTAAAAAAAGCAAAATGGTGCATTCAGGGCACTTTCACAACATCGTAAACTTCAGTTTTCTTCGATAACGTTTTAAGGGGGAAATAATGGGCCATTTGGCCTAATTGGCCAATTGTTTTGGCCGATGTTTGAAGGCCAATAATCGGCGGCCGAATAATCGGTCGGGCCCCAATGACAACTTTTAAATCTGTTAACAGCGTTAATTTCCTCATTAAAGTGTTATTTCTCGCATTTCTCAACCGACCTCATGAGCTCGTATTCGCCGTCAGGCGGGATGAAGCTGATGCTGCGCTCCGAGTCGAACTTGCTGAGGCGCACGCACTGGTGGAAGGTGCAATCGTCGATGGCGATGGACTGCTTCCCACTGCCAGACACACAACGGCGTCAGTGGACACGTGCGCACGTGCCTCTGCGACAGTTAGCTTTGGCGCTACGTCAAACAAACACCACACTGCCTATAATGAAGTCACACACACACACACAGAGAGCACTGCTGGCTTCAAGACGTCAACAATGGTAAGATGTTAATGGTGTTGAACCACGGAGCCTGTTAGGTGTTTGTGTGGAAGGTTAAAAGTCGAGCAAGGGAGGTTGGTGGGGCTCCAAAACAAAACCAAAATGTTGAAACGAGGACGAAACAAAACACCAGGCAGCGGAGGTGTTGATAGGGTGTGTTGAATTGGTTCGTGAGAGAGGCAATCAGTGCATGAGATGCATGTATGAGATGTATAGTAACGGCCATAAGTATTTGGACATTTATGATTTTGCTTTTATACACTACATGGATTGCTTTCAGGGATTTGAAATACGGTGAGAAATTCATTGAATTCAAATCAACTTTGCAATGGGGAAGAACACATTTTAGACTGCAATTTGATATATTAAAAAAAAAAAAAAAAAACTTTTGTTGATTGGTAGGCTTTACTATAACAAATAAAAACATGAGATAACAACCCCCCCCCCCCCAAAAAAAACATTTCATGTTCTTATGTGGCGAGTTTAAATAAGTTTTTTTTTGTTTTTTTTTTGTTTTGTTTTTTAAAAAAGTGCCCAGCAGCAGGGGGGGGTATGCGGGTCTGAAGGGCAATTGCATGTTTGTTTAAATAAATAAATAAATATATAAATAAATAAAAGAAGATTCTTCATTTTTTCTAAAAAAACAAACAAAACAAAAAAAAAAACTTATCTATATGTTATTTTCAAGGGTAATGCTGATTCTGATATTAAACTGCATTTTTTTCCCCTCATTATATTCCCTCATTATATTCCTGTGACACAAATTTAGCCTGTTCATGTAATTGTACGTGTGCCATCACTGCCCCATATACTGCCCCATATAGCGCTACGAGGGTTGCATGTTGAGTGTAAGTAACCCTGAGGCTTTATTTATAAAAGATATAAATAAATTGCATGGATATCAGAACCTAACCCTGTTAGCAAATGCTAACTAGCACTTCCAACAAAACTCAATGCTGCTCAACTCATTTACCAAGAAGGAATTCCACTCACTTGTATACAGTTCCTCCATTTTTAGGGTCTCAAAACAATTTGGGCAAATTGATGTACTACTAATTGTTTTTTAACATTGAGATGAACATTTTTTAAAAGGCAGCCTGAGGCGCAAACAAACAGCAAGTGAAGTTGACCTGACAAAGAAAATGACTATTTGGTCTCATGTATTTATCTTGGGAATGCTGAAGCATTCCCACATGTTGTTGTGATTTTTATTCTCCACACTTTTTTTTGCCGCGTAACAACTCCCACATAATACTTCCAATTTACCCTGTTTAAATTTCAACTAGCTTAAAAAATTCGTCGGATTCCACATTACTTACAGTATTTGCACAATTCAATGTTTAATATCAACGTTTCCCCATTCATTTTCAATGAGACAGACATTGAACTTTTTCTAAGTATCACTTTTCACACTCACTTCCACACGCATAACTTAGCATTACCGGGTGTCTGATACTGATTGGTAGCACAGTTAGTAAAGCGCATTGTCCAGTAACCAGGAGGTTATAATTTCATAATTTAACTCTCAATTTACGTCATAAGCATTCCACATGCATTCAAATCTTAGCATTCCGCTATTAGAATTCAGCTTTCAGCATTCCCATGCAATTTCTCCAGAAATTGCACTTAGTCTAGTTTAATATAGTATTAAAAAACAAGTTTATCTTTATGAGGTCAAATGTCCATACATTATTAAGTCACTGACTATAATTTTGGCTTCACTTAACCCCCCCCCCCCCAATCACTGTAGTGATATAAAAGACAAAATCATAAAACTGTCCTGTCACTGTCCAAATACATCAGGAACCAAATATATTGTGTTGTGCGTTTTGTTTGTGTGTTAGTGAGGACTTAGGTCAGTACAGTACCTTCCTCCCCCTAAATCACTGAGGTACAGCACATAGAAAAGAAAGACAGGGACAGAGAGAAGAGATGCACCCCCCAAAAAAGAAAACAAAAAGAAAGGGGGAGGGGAAGAATCCAAATAAATAGAACATTTTGTCTTGTTAAAAGACTCAACAAGACAACATACACAGACATACACAGGGTGGTGGTCGTTCTTTTTTTTTTTTTGGTCAGTTTGTTGAAACGCAAACACGTTGGAACGCAACTTCCTGCATTGCTCACCTTTTGCCAGCATCGTCGGAACCTCCGCCTTTGCCCTGCTTGTCGATGACGATCTTGTCGTTCATGCCGAATTTGCACTCGGGCATTCCGCTCAGGTAGCTCTTCATCACCACTCGGCCGGACACGTGGGCGCTCAGGACTTGGCCTGAACAAATTCATGCATACATCAGAAACAACAATACAGTTGGATGGCCTTGAGTAATTCCCGTTTGTGTATACACGAAGTACATTACCCTAAACTCAACCAAAAGTTTGTTTTTTTTATTTACATAAAGCTTTTTCTCAGCTCTTTGGACAGAAACTGTGGCTAGTGGGTGAAACCAATCATGTTCTATTGCTGATTCTAGTCAAGAACTGAAAAAGGTAGTAACACATTTTTTTGATGGTTAAAGAGTCTAAATATAATAATTACAAATTGGATAGTATGATGCAGTAAGGCTACTTACTGCAAAGTAAAAAAACAACAGTACAACACTTAGAAAACATTTTTTGCCAATTACACACTTTTGTCCCCATTTTTAAAATTTTACTTATTGCGGGAATTCCGCTATTAGCATTCAGCTTTCAGCATTCCCATGCAATTTCTGCAGAAATTGCACTTAGTCTATAGTTGTATTTTAGTATCATATTGACTGTTTTCATATGTTTTTATATAGTTTGTTTTACTAAATTTTATTTGTATGACGGATCTCAATGTGCAGCATGTTGGAAACGCTAGTTTAAAAAAATGTGCTGTAGAAAAAAAGTATTGGGTCTTAAAATTGAGCACCATTGACAACCCTAACGAGAAGTGCCAACGACGGTAATTTCTGTCAACTACGTTTTTCTTCTTTTTACTTATTGTGGGAATTCCGCTATTAGCATTCAGCATTCCCACGCAATTTCCGCAGAAATTGCACTTAGTCTAGTTGTATTTTGACGGTTTTTCATTTTTTTTAATAGTTGGTTTTATTAGATTTTATTTGTATGATAGTGTGGATCTCAATGTGCAGCACTTTGGAAAAGCTTGTTTATAAAATGTGCTATAGAAAAAAAGTGGATTGGATGTTAAAACTGAGCACCATTGACGACCCCAACGGAGAAGTGCCAACGTCAACAAGGTGTTTTTTTTTTTTTTTTTTTTTTTTTTTTTTTTTTTTAACAGGAATTAACTGAGAAAATTCCTGAATCTTAATTTGAGGGAACCAACCCATGTTCGACTACTGATTACTAAAAAATAAATAAATAAAAAAATTAAAAAAATGGACTAAAACCCTTTTGTGAAAAACAGAAAAGTGTAATCTTTCATTTGGTAGCTTCTGTGTTTCCACACAATATCCTATGAGCCCTAAAAGATCAGTCAGAACGCTCCAAACTGGTTGGCACTCGAGGTTCTCAATTTTTGAATGGAGCTAGAAAGAAAGGGTTAATGGATATCTCCATTTTCCTAAATGACAAAATGAACTCATCCAATCAAACAAACCTTGCGGTGACATCAGCAGGTTGACGCTCTCCAAGACATCCAGGAAGAGTTCATTGCGGCGATATTTGATGCCCTCGCGACGCCAGCCGATCTGGCCCGTCACCTGGCTGGTGATTTGAGACTGCTCCTCTTTTGTCTGGAGGCAGAAAGCTCGTCAGAAACCGACAAAGGCGGCAAAACAGCGAGATGGAAACGAGAGCAGGTGCAATAGCTGGCGAGGTGCGGAGTGCGAAAGGCAATATATATTAGGTGTTGTTTTTATTACCTGGTGCTGAAGCAGGAAGCGGTAATCCACAGCAGATGGCGGATTTATGTGTAAAAAGAAAAAGAATGTTCTTTAAATCACACTTGATAAGACACTAAGCAAACAGAAAAAGACAATTTATCATGATTTAAAAACATTACACTTTTTTACTAACTTAAAACGTTGCTGCATTTAGAGCTGTCGAAATTAATCGATTAATCAACAAGTCTTCGATTATCAAATTAATCATCTATTTTAATGATCAAGTAATAGTTTGGAGCCTTTTTTTTTTTTCAATTAAAAATTGTCCAAATCCTCTGATATCAGCATATCAACAGTAATTGTTTGCTGATTTCTGTAGTCCTTCACGAAAGAAGACTGATTATCTGCTGTGTTTAATCAAAATAAGACATTTGCAAACATCTACTTGACCGGTAACATAGTACAATATCGCCCCCCCCCCCACCCCCCCCCCCCATTAATCACTATACGAATACGAAGAAAGAAATAAACACCAATCACTCATTAATAAATTGTAAACAGGGGAAAATGCTTTTGAAATACACTTGAATGCCAAATTGGGCCATGCAATTCATCCAAATTCAATTACAATTTCAATTACTACACTCAATTATAAAATCAGCATAATCGTAAAAAAGATCATCAATACTAATTTTTGAGTTGTTTTTTAAATTTATATATTTGAGCCTTTTTTTTATTTTAAAATAACTAATTTAATAACTTTTGTTGCATACAAATGGAAGTTGCATAATTAGTGTTTCAAAGAATTTTATTTGTCTTATTTTTTTTTTTTACATTTTAATATTTTCTAGTTTCGTACCAAAAAATAAAGAAATGATCGTCCTACTGCACAATGCACAAGCTGCCCTCCAACTTCAAGTTTTTGCCAACGTAAATAAATAAATATATATTATTATAAATTCTGTTTAGTCTACAAGGGACTTACATAATTAGTGTTTCTACTTTTTTTTTTTTTTAATTGGTCTTAACATTTTTAAATGCTTAAGCATATTTTTGTTTTGTACCAAAAAAAAATAAACGTTTGAATAAACGTGATTATTATTTTTTCCATACTCAAGCAGCCCAAATGCAAAATTAAATGAATCCGATTAATCGATTGAATAATCAATTTTCAAAAAATATTCTACAGCGACATCACTATTAGAACCGTTATTAAAAAATTCTTCAGTTAGGCTTTCCCTGATTTTTTTTCTTTTCTTTTTAAAGATCATATCAACTTGTACTTGCTGAAAAACCTACCTATAAATATAATATAGCTTTAGCGTCAACTATCTCAGACCAATGAGACCATTTTTAAAAGTTCACTGATGACACTGACCTGTCCCTTAATGCCCTGCTGAGTGATGAAGGTCTTCAGAGCTCCAGTTTCCGAGTTCTGAGGGTAGCCAAAGTCCAGAATCTCTGCGTGAGCAAACACAAAACACGACTACGGGTGAAAACTACGACGGCTGATAAGAGACGGGGAGAGAACAGGACAACTTTCATCTGACCGAAGATTTCTCCCCCCAGCGGACTTCTTACCGTCGAGCAGCTCGTAGATGAGCACAAAGTTGTTCTTGATGTTCTCCTCGCTGATCTTGCCAAAGTATGCCGTCATGACGTCGCACATCTTGTAGAGGAACTCGAAGACCATGGCGGCGTTGACGTTCTGCTTGGTGACGGCCGCCAGCCAGATGTTGGAGCGCTTCACGTGGAAGAAGCTGGTGCGGGCGATGTTGGTCACCGGCGAGCGCACCTGCTGCCGCGCGTGGATCACGTTCACGCGGAACGCGTCCACCGCGTTGCGCCTGCCACGGGGGGAAAAAAAAGAACGGAAAATTTTACATTTGCTGACGACAGTATTCCAAGGGAAGAAAAAAAAAAAGCCAAAGTAAAAGGGACAACTAAAATGTTTGAGGGACATAAGACCTCAACAGCACATTTGTCGCCATCAGATGATCGAAAGTGTAAAGTTAGTTCAGAACAAGTACGGTAAGGAGATTGGCACCGAGTCCTGCCGCAAATCGCTAAACAACAAAAAGTAATTTATGCCCACCCCTAAAATGTTTACAACTACGTTAATAGTTTAAAGCATAAATATACCACAAACCGTGATCCCAAAACATTTTAAAATAATTTCAATAATAGTGCTGGGCGAAATCCCCCCCCAGTCATTCAGGTTTTTGTTTTCTTTTTAATCAGTTTGAATGTAATAAACCCAACAAACATTGATATAAAAAGGTTTGCTTTATTCAAAAATAATTCCTGTGCAAAATGGTCATACAACAATAATTTATACCGATTCAAAATCAGTTATATGTAACTTTCATATTTTGTGCCTACCGGCAATTGCCACAATTAAGTAGTTGCATAGAGGTGGTTGATATGGCCTTAAAAAAAATTAAAATTAAAATAAAAATAAAAAAAATTTCACATTACGATATTTTAAAGAAATTTGCGGTAACGATATTGTTGTATAGTTAACCACATCAAATTTTTCTTATTGTTTGTGTTTTTACCTCAGACAACCAAAAATGTAATTGTGGCAATTTTTGTATGAGGTATTCTTTCATTTGTTATCATTTATTTGCGAAAAGTGAATAGTCATGGTTTTTTTTTTTTTTTTTTTCATTTTGTGAATACAATTTATTTAATAATTGGTTATTTATTTGCCGTTATGTTAATAAAAGTATTTTTCTATGCTTTTATTATTTTATTTTTTAAAGAAGGCCTTTTTTCCCTCCTCACTGTGGTATCGAAAATTGTATCAATATCAAGTTTAAATTTGCAGTATCATAAACAACCCTCCAGATGAAGACCTCACCACCATGCTTCACTGCAGGTTTGCTGTTCTTTTGGTGGTGAGTAGTATTGTATTTGCACCAATATATATATATATTTTATTTTTATTTTATTTTTTATTTTGGCTAAAAGGGTTTAACATTGTTATCATCAGCCTAGAACAAAAGCTCACAAAGTGGGAAAATATTTTCCACTCCCAAATAGCACTTCATGCGTCTGCTAAAATTAATTTGAATGTGATTCGTTATTTCTGAGTACAGGCACATTCTGGTTATAAGAGGCTGCGCACAGTTGCACAACCACATTATCTTATTTGATTATTTTTATTTCTCCTCTCAAAAAGATTTTGAAATTTTAATTGGAGGTGTGAGAAGAAAAAAAAAAAAGATTCACATAAATGGAGATTCTCATTTACTACAATAAGCAAAGTAAGTGCGCATTAAGTTTGCGCATGCGCGAGGGGGAAAAAAAAAACGAGGCTACCAACTACCCTATCAATTTGAATGGCGGAGATTAGAGTGGTGACAATCTTTGCGTAACCGTACACTTTAAAGCTTGCAAGTAAACTTCCCCGATGTCAGTAAACCACATGCTACGCATGTTAATAAAAAACAGCAACCTTCCAGTGGTTGAAACGTTTCTGTCAGAGCCGATTCCATTGGATCCAATTCATTTTCAATGACAGTTTGGTAGTTTCGCCGACCCACAATGCACCACGCCGCTACCCATAATTCACCTTGAATTTGAGATGCGCGCTTCGCTTATTCAGAGTTGATATAAAATGGCCCAAAATGTGATTTATTTATAGCAGTTGTGGCCCACGCGTCGTTTTTGTCAAAAAACCTTACTTAAAATTCAAAACCTAAAAAAACCAAAATATGATTCTTTGCACATTCATAGATTGAAGAACTCAATCAAATTATTTTGAATTGAAAGTCATTTTGAAAGACTACTTGACATTTGAACCAAGGTGTGTAGACTTTAACATCTATTTACTTCATTGACACCAATTACCAACGGGGCTTTGGTGGATATTTCCAAAAGCGTAGAAAAAAAAATGCAAATAGGTCACCTGGGGATACATTCCACAAAAAAAAACAAAAACAAATGTATGAACAATAAACTGCAAATGTGGGGAACTACTGCGACAACAAATGGAAAAGGGCTCCACCTCCACCTTACTTTTAATTCTCCATTTCTATATAAAGCAAAAACGTGGGCTCCAATGATGCATCATCATATCCCATGCGCAGATTTCATGCTAATGCACTGCTAGCGCTTTTCTGTGTCTAATTTGCCTTGGCATCAATCTGTGTCGTTTGGATTTGTTTCAGAGCAGGTGACTCATGCTTCGAGAATGTTTATGGTGAAAACCGCGGGCATGCAAGTTTTAGGCTGTGGGTCATGAGAGGGAAAAGATGGGAGGTGGAAGAGGGGGGCATGCTTGTTAGTTATGAGTTTCTCTTACCTATTCCTACATGGGCCAATATGGATGGAAGGAAAATGGCGATAGAGAGGAAAAGAGGATGAAGAGTGGCAAAAATGCACCAAGACACATTTTTGTGCACGATGTACACAGACAGGTGGCGTCGATCATGTAATGAGATCATTTTGGCTGCAGTAAAATGGGACCAAATGATGTGTTGTTTGTGAGCAAGTGTGTCTGCGTTGGATGTCAGAGGACAAAAAAAAAAGAAAGAAAAAAAAAAAAGGTACATGGCGTCTACAAGCGACAGACTTACCCTATATCATCTCGGTAGACCCGAGAGATGAGGACCTCCCCCTTGTGGTTGTAGATGAACAATCCTCCGATCATTATGGCTGCTTCTCACACCCCACAGGCCATGATGAAACCAAACGCTGCCTGAGGACACACGGGCAGGCAATGGAGAGAGGAAGGAAGGGGGAGGGCGATGATGAAGAAGTGAAAGCTCGCGTTAGTGACCATCATGACAGAGAGACGTTTGTCCCGTTTGCCCACACACACTTCCTGCTTGTCGAATAGACCACTACTGCAAGATGTCTGTGTATTAAAGTGCACTGATAAAAACTGAAATGGCCAGCTACACACAAAAGATAAATCGGGCTGTTTCTTTTTTTCGATTTTTTCCCCTTCTTGACCAAGATCCATAAAAACACTGATTATTTTATAAAACTATCCTACAAAATTAACCTATGGTCTAAAATGCGTGAAGAAGAGTAAAGGCAGTAATGAATTTTTTAACTCATTTAAACCCAAAAATGTGTTTGTTTTTTTTACATGTTTTGTATGTTTTTTTCCCCCAATGCAAGATCATACAGAAGGCTTTGTTACAGCTTCTGACATGAAGAGGTGGCTTAAAGCAATGGTAGTTTTTTTTTTTTTTAATGGCAATCTGAGGGGCAGCAGAGTATAATCAAGGTAAAACAGAATTTCTGACATGTTACGGACCAAACCAGGAACTGAAATATAATCACTTTATGCCAGTTTTTTTTTTTTTTTTAATACACTGTCAAATTGAATGTCTTCATTTTTTTTAAATAAAGGAATAAAAAATTTCCCACAATTCAGCAATTAATCAAAAATAATAACTAAATAGGCTAATCGGTTATTAAAATAATCATTACTTGGTGCCCTAATATGCATAGCATATCAATGCATAAACTCAACTGAAGGCTAGTTCAACGTTTTATTTGTGCTACATGAATGATGACCTAACTCACCTAAGTGACACGTTGTTTATTTTCTCGGTGAGATTAACACCAGATTAGCAGTAAACAGTGTGGAGCACGGTGACACCAGATTGTAATTTCGGAAAGACACTGACTACGATTAGATTTGCAGACCATGGAATAAAATCAATCATAGATACACGCACACAAGCCCCATAACCAACAATATGCAGGTGTAATTCATTCTCAAAATACATCATAGAACATCACGTTGTGCTGGTTTGCATCTTAAACCCCTGTTGAAAATTCTGGAAAAGCAAAGATGAAGGACAGTCTTGGAATTCCTGCAGGACAGAAGCCGTTCAAATAAAACGCAGCGGTTTGTCAAGCAACACGACATCACAATACTCCCCCCGAATTTTAAAATATTTCCTTGCGGGACCGCTGCAGCGTCGTGGCTGAAGAAGACTGCGATGACCAAGTCACGAGTCGACTTCATGGTCCCCATATCGGCCCAAGTCAAGATGTCTGCTTATTCGCCCCATTTCCTTACGTTTATAGATGTCTCATGTCGGTCCTCGTTTCCACGCCGAATACGCAATCACAGATTTATTCGGAACAACAACAACAACAACAACAAAAAATGTATCGGGTTAATACTCGAATGGAGGCCTGACCTTCATTTTTTTTATCTAAGTGATGGATAAGAAAAACCCGAGAATGAGAGTGCTAGCTAGCTAATTTAGCTTAGGACAGCGGTCAAGCTAGACAACTACTGTGCAGCCATTTCCGGTTCCGAGAAAATTAAACCATGACAATGACAACGGTCTTCCAAGATTCATGCACATTATCGAAATGCTCATTAAAATATGAAAAATCACAGTACATCATACCAATCAGCGCTTATTGTGTGATCATTCACTACAGTGCGCTCCACTGTAAGTTAATACTTTTAATTTGAAAGAGGAAAACCTCTGCAGTTCCTTTCTCAACTCGTTACACTCTTGATAACTTGCCACCAGCTAGCGGAGAGCCAGCTAAGATTGCTAATATTAGCACAACCCGGGAATGAACTGTTTCGCCGGGTATTCACAAATTTCTCGACAAAAGTCACTCATTTCCTTCGACGGGCACATCTACATCTCGACTGCGGTGAACTTACCCTCGTTCTTTCACTGACGCCACCAATCAGCCCACCCGCTCGGCCTCCGCTTATAGCTTGAAGTGCTCGCTTGGTTCCCGGTCCACTCCACACAGCCGCTAGTTGGCTCCTTCCTTGTGGAGCACAGATATGTCAGCTGACCCGCACAGCCGTTCGGCCGAGGCAGGAAAAGGCGCGGCTGCCGCGACGAGTACAACCGCGCCCAGGCCTGGTCACGATAAGTTGCAAGCTGCGACGGCCAACGTTATCCTACAATTTTTATTTTATTTTTTATTATGACCGTTTTCCCCTCTGTACTCCATCCGCATTTGTAAACCGAGACAAACAATTCAAAAGAATCACTTATCATTTAGGACATCCATTTCCCCCAATTACAACAAAAAGGTGAAAAAAAAAAGCAGCTTGGCAAGTATTCTCTTGGCCTTGGGAATTATTAAAAACAAAACAAAAAAACATCACAATAAATTTCCCCAGTTTGAGATGTTTTACATAAAATTCCCTCCTCCTTACTTCACCTACTTTCACATTTCTTGACACATTCAAACAGGCCCGGAGTGGCCCATGTGGAGCACCGTGTCGCAAAGATCTGATGCCTATATGCCGATGATTAATACTGTATGATGAATGCAAATTGGAAATGAAACTGACCTTTGCAAATATGTCAATCAAAAATCATTACTTTCACACCATAGCGAACAACTAACATGACTGAAAAGTTTTTGTGTCCTCATACACAAAATTAGTAAAAAAAAAACAACCCAAAAATCACATTTTCCAAATGAAGAGACATTTTACCTCTTCCTTCCAGTTTGACTGATTCAAGGCAGACCAACTTCAATATGTTTATTTCATAACATCTTGTGACTCATCCTCATTCCCAAACCTCAAAACGTTCCCAATTTATACTTATGGTACTATTACCCTCTTCCTTTCACATTCCTTGACCCATTCAAAGATTCCCAACTTCTAAATATTCAAATCATGCATAACATCTTGGGAATCATTGCAAAAGTTCCCAATTTTTTTTGAAATTATTTCTAAATTGCCACAATAATTTCCCAAATGATATTACCAAATTGCTGTTGTTGGGCCAAAACCTCGTAAATCACAATTTGCAGAATTGTTTACAACCCCCCCCCCCCCCCCCCCCAAATCTATGCTTCTGGTCAGTCCACATGTGGGTGTCATTTTTACAAATTATTGTCCAATCTAAAGTGTTGAAAATGGCTTCTTCTCTTTGTTGATGCAATGTTAATGGTTGAAAAATGTTTTTTGTTTTTTTTTAGGGTCTCCCGAAGAATGACGATTTTGTATGCTTGTGGAACAACGATTTTTTTACCCCCCCAATCCAAAACGCAATGCTTTCCCTGTGTACCCGCACTGTCATTCATGCAAGTTAACCAACTGATCTTCCCTTAGGAACTTGGGGAAATATACATGAATAATTTTGCGAGTAGTCTTTGTTTCATTTATCGTGCAGAAACCATCAATCTCAATAATTCTGAAAGTGTGATACGAGTACCTACGGAAGAGGATTAAGGCCAGTGATGAGAGGGGGAAAAGAAAAAGTTTGGTAGGATTCTCACTTTAAAGTCAGAATTCTGACTTTAAAGTGAGAATCCTGCCAAGCTCCCCCCCCCTCTCTTCACTGGCTCTAATCCTGTTCTGTAAGTACCACTAGTGGTACACAACTGTTTGTTTTAAAATATGTATTCTGTGCAAACACACACATACAACACAGACTCAAAGTTGTCATAAAACTATATTTATAAATAAAAAGGCATTTCCTTGATAAAAGAGTAGTGTGAAAGACATGGCAAGATTTTTTTTTTTTTTTATCACTATACATTGCAACACAACAAACTAAAAATGCTTGCGTTAAGCGATGTAGTGTACAAATGACTTGAACTCGCGGCTCATGTTTCGCGTCGCAAAATAAAACTGGCTGTGATCAACTACATATATGAGAAAACATTCTGACAGGAAGATGAACTGAGATTCTCGTGTTATTTTTTTCTCTCTCGTAAGTCAAACATTTAAGTCTGAACATGTTAACAGTTAAGTGTTCAATTCGATTTCTGCTCTGTTTTGTTAGAAACAGTTCTGACCTGGACACGTGGTGGTGGGGGAAGAATGTTGAGATAAGGAAGACAGGCAGGAGGGAAGAGCAAAGAGAAAACCAAATGAAAAACATCCACGTCGAAAAGCGCTGAGTCATCCTCCCCATCTGTATGTTTCCACCACTTCCCTCCCTTTCTTACTTTTGTCTTTGTCTGTGGCACTAACTCTTCCCTGCTGAGAGGCGGAAACCGACAGGCGCTTTGGTTCCATCTTGAGTATTTTATTAAACAAACAAAAAAAAAAAAAGGGGTAGGGGGGGATTCTTCACTGAAGAAAGTATGGCCACAACTACTAAGAAGAGAAGCACAAAAGAGGCGGAACATTTTTTTCTCACAGCACACACAACAGAGCTGGGTTGCATCCATGCTTTTAGGAATCGGAGGCCTTGGAATGCAGCTGCCGCAACCTTCGCCTCCGTCGTCCCAATCTGCTACGCTTTCATTTGCCCGCCCCGGGAACCCGAGTCACATGACGTCGACGAAGAACTCGCCGGCGTTGCCCACCGACATCTGCAGGGACTGGCGCGAGCCGGTGAGCTCGGGAGGGGCAGAGGTCAGCTCCCTGCCCGGGGGGGCGCCGGGGGCGGACGTGGGCAGATGTGGCAGCTGCTGCGGGGGCAAGCCGGGGGGGCCGTAGACCAGGCCCTGCCCGTAGGCTAGCGAATGGGAGTTGGCGCTGCTGCGGTGGCTGGCCGAGCTGCGGACACTTCGCTCGCTAGGGGGAGCCGCCGAGCGCTCGCTGGGAGCGCGGTGGCTCCTGTGCTCGGCTTCGCTGCCGCTGCCGCCAGATTTCCGCCCCCCGTTTTTGCTGCAGTTGGAGCCGCTGCTTTCTGCGGACGGAGTGGAGCAGACGGTGACTATTAGTCGCGCGTAAATCATCGACTCCATCTGAGTCACAAACATGAGCTGCTCGCTCTCGTCAGGATGCCAGCAAAAATGCAAGCCCCGCAGATCTGACCTAGTTTTTTTTTTTTTTTTTTTTTTTTACAGATTACATGCTTTTGTTTTATGACTGCACAAAGGCTACTCATTTTTATATAAGACTTAAATGCCTCTTTATTCACTTTGACACAAAAGCAACTGCACGTCATAGAACGCACTATAATATAGTGGATATAAAAAGTCTACACATCCCAGTTCAAATGCCAACTTTTTGTAAAATAAAAAAAAAAATGACCAAGATAAATCATTTCATCAAAATATTTGAAACGATCACTGTGACCTTTAACTTGAAATCTCCCCAATGCAAAGCTCAGTAAACACTGTTGTTATTTGAGCAAACTGCTGCAACCACAATGTCTGACTTTCCATCCCTCCAAGTTGGTGGACGGCGGGGGTCTTTGGAGATGTTGGATGTTGGTCGGAGGAAATGTCTTTACTCCTGACAGAGGCAGGCTATGTTCTTCTAGGCCTTTGAGCAGATTAAACGTCAACATGTTCCAATTTCTGGATTCAAAGAGCAGACGTCCCAACTGGTGTTATACAAGCTGTACTTTATGAAGTGTAGAGTGTTTGTAAAATGTACGTAATTGATGCCCAGCTAAAAGTCTTTATAATTGTCTACACTAAAAGTTGAAACTGTAAATGTACAGTGTTCCCTCGTTTATCACTGGTTCATCATTCGCGGCCTCGCTGTTTCGTTCGTTTTTTTTTTCCTTTCTTTTTTCTTTTTTTAAACAACGTGCTTTTTGGCTTGTATATCTTTTTTTTGGTCTTTGCGCGCCTGTATCTCTCGAACTGTACGTCCAACCGGGGACATCCGCGGATTTGTCTCGACGAGACCTTTCCAACGGTGTCTGTCCCGTCGCTCCACGAGATTGCATTCCGGAGATAGAAAATATATACTGTGCTACATATATATTAAATTAAGAAAAAATAAATAAAAAAAAAAAGGGGGAAAAAATGACTATAAATGAAAAAACAAAAAAAAAGATAAATAAAAAAGCATTATAATAAAATAAAAATCATATCAAAACGAAAATATATATATATATATATATATATATATATATATATATATATATATATATATATATATTAGGGGTGTGAATTGCCTAGTACCTGACGATTCGATTCGTATCACGATTCACAGGTCACGATTCGATTCGATACCGATTAATCCCGATACGAATTTATAAGTCGATTGTTGCGATTTTTTTTCATTCAAATTTAGAAAATACTAATCAGTAAGCTTGTAGAGTGTAAGATTTATATGAAAATGTATTATTTATTTATCTGAAATTTCAGTCTTATAGAGGTTGTAATCTGTTTCATGTTTGAACAGCATTAAAATAAAATATTAAGGCTTAATGTTCCGTTCATATAACATTCTTCCATGCTCAAGGTGTGAATCCTAACCCGAAGTCAGACGTTTTGTTGAATATTTTTCCATTAAAAATGGAAGTTTAAAAATCGATTCACACACACACACACACACACAAAAAAAAAGAGGCAATGATGATAAGACGTTGAATCGGTAAGACTACCGAATGAACAATTCTGAGCTCTTTATTAAAAAAAAAAAAAAAAAAAAAAAAAAAAAAAAAAAAAAAATCGATTCAGCCGCCTATTGAATCGATTCGAGAATCGCGCGATGTAGTATCGCGATATATTGCCGAATCGATTTTTTCTAACACCCCACATATATATATATATATATATATATATATATATATATATATATATATATATATATATATATATATATATATATATATATATATATATATGCTGTAATAAGTAAATAAAAAAAAAAAACGGAAAAAATGAATGAAAATTAAAAAAGAACATATGATGAATGAAAAAAACATTTGTAATAAAATAAAAAAAAATCATACTAAAACACAAACCATAATAAACGAATATGTATATATATATATATATATATATATATATATATATATATATATATATATATAATTCACGGGATTTTATTTTATTTTTTTAAATTATCGCGGGTAGTTTTTGGAACAAAACACCCGCGATAAACGAGGCAGCACTGTACTACTACAAACTATAACAGAAAAAAAGTTTAATCGCACCCTTAAAAGTTAGTGGATGGATTTAACAATAATAAACAAAAAAAATGCTCTGTTCTAAGTTTTAGATCGACATGTTTTTTTTCATGGCCGATACTGCTTATTAGTAGTCAAAAAGGCAGATAACCGATATTTCAAGCCGATATTCATTTGCAGTAAAAGAGAAAATATTAGCATCAAAATTAAAAAAATATATACTTTGTTGAAATGTCATTAAGCATGTTTGTTGAAACAACATTTCATATTTTCAACACTTTTAAGGTTTTTCTTTTAATTTTAAATCGCTTTGTTTAAAAATCATAAAAATTGTAGGTAGCTTCCCGGGTCATCACCATGTGTTAAACTAAATTAAAAAATAATTAAGTAAAAGGCTATCAAACGTTTTCTACTGTAGATTTTTTCAACATGAAATTATAATACACTTTAATTAAAAAAAAAAAAAAAAAAAATGTAGGGAGATCCCACTGTCAGCATAATCTTTTATAAAGTAAAGTGGAAATGTAAAAAAAATACAAAAATGAAAATTTCCCTGTATCTCACTGAGTGACAAATGCATGCGAATGCCACTAATTTGATGTTTTATCGGCCTTCAGATTTGTAAAAAGGCCGATGCCGATATTTGGCATTTTATAATTGTCTATCCCTAAATTTTTTGTCTGCACTCACCGCTGTGCTGGCTTCCGGCGCTGCCAGCAGCTGGCCCGCCGTGGAAGGGCTGCGGCAGATCATAGGGGTGAGGGATGGGGAACTGGTAGGGCAGAGGCATAGGCCAGGGAGCTGCCCCGGGGTGAGGCAGCGGGGGAAGGGTGTCCTGATCTGAGGCTCCACCACTGGATCCGTCGTGGTCATGGAGAGATAGGTGGGTCATATCTGTTGTGCAAGGAGGTGGAAATAAATGTTTAGCCTGTTTTGCTTAACAGCTGTTGACAAACAACATTTTCTGATATGGACGGAACATATTTTACGGTAGAATTCAATTTCACGTACTGCCACAGAGGTCTCCAAATACATAGTAGCACTGCTCAGAGAAGGTAATCTTGTTGACAGTGTGTCGGATGTAGCCAGCCTTCAACAGGTTGCTGGCATATTTACGCGCTTCTCTGCGATCTGTGAAACCTTCCACGTGATGGAAGAGCCAGTCCACCACATCGGAGCCTAATGATGACAGAGAAGGACAAAAAATGTTTCAAGCACAAAGACGTGGCAGGATTTCCAAAAAAACAAACAGAATATTTGAACAGTCGGATTGTCCAGACACACCTATGAAGGCGTTGGCAATTGTGATCTTCAGCCACATCCTGTCTCTCACTTCCAGGCCTGACTCCGGACAGGCCATGGCCTTAGCAACTGTTGCCATGTCGCTGTGGATGGACAGGTGGAAGTCGTCGAATCCTAGGAGGGTAAGAGAAGACATGTTTTTGAAACGGAACCCCACACGACAATAAAAACAGTGTTCTTAAAACAATGATCACAAACACTACAGCAAACACTTGCGGCCATTTCACACTGCACTTGGCACAGTGCAGTGTGTCATCTACTAACACATTCATTGTGTGTGACCTGCTGCAGCTCAATTTCGTGATAGGTGGGCGCCTGCAGTAAGTGGCCGGTGCGTTCAAGTTTAAAAAAAAAAGAAAAAAAGTTCCATTCTGGTGGCAGGGCATTGTGACGACAACTCGCTACATGCAATACACACCTAGGTCGGTTGAAAATGGTAGGAACTTCTGATTTGAGCATTTTAAACATTACCAAACGTTAGCTTGAGATAAAATGTAGTATGGTCAAACATACTTGACTTGTATCACATCTTCTCCTTCTCATTATAATAAAGTCAGGCCTTCCGTTGCAACTAAGTTTAAAGCATCAGGAAAATGCACCAGGCTACTTCCAATTTGGTTGCTTAGCAACAAATGCCAAATATGGTTAACCATGCACTGGGCAGTTATTGGCCAAAGTGCTGTGAAAACCAATTGCAGTGCAAACAAAAGTGTTTGTGTGACCCAGACTGTTGGATGGTGAAGAAGCAGCTAGGCTAGACGTGAGCTAACTCCCACCTTTGCCGTCTCATCATTTCTATTTTGACGGCAAATTTGATAAACATTAGAGCTTCGAAGACTATCCATTTGGTATAATTCTGTCAGCTTGAATCCTGATTGGTTGTCGAGTTTGTGGCTTGAACGTCCTTGGTGCTGTTCCCACTCAACAGGAATTTACATTTTAAATATTTAACATTTTTAAGGTGAGTGATTATCAGTCGTGTCGGCTTTCCCATGCGGATCAGTATCGACACATTTCATACCACGGGATAAAATTTGATTATTTTGGTCAGAATGGGGAGATTAATTTACTGTCACAGTTTAAATATTCACATTGTTCCTCTTTCAAACTTAAAATGCATAGACTGGTCTGGTTTAGAAATCATAATAAATAATATGTGGTTTCCTGTGACCCGTCCTGTATCTGGACAGAAAATCAGGACGGATTAAACTAGTTTTGTTTAACTTGGATTTGAATCCTGAGAAAGCCTCAAAGTTGTTCAATAACAGCAACTTGGACATTGTGAACTGAATATCCTCCCTAAAACACAAATACAGACATAGCGTTCCTCTCAATCTATTTTTTTTGTTTTGTGCAAGGATGATTAAGCGTGCTATGTTTCATTTTTTTCTTTGCCCTCGTTGGGCCTTATAAGCTCCCACTTAGGTCAGTAATTCCTTCATTTCCCTAAATTAAACAGCATAATCTTTCTCTCCCAAATGGTTGCTGGCCGAAGTAGTGAGTACTCTGCAACGATGTCCTACTGGGAGTCAAACTTTCTGAGCTCAAAATAAATAATAAAATAATAATCTGTATTCACATTGTTTTAATCTCTTCATAGTTCAGCTGCTTTTTGAGTGGACACGTTATTTACTCAATATATAAAATGTTTTAGGAGTGTGTATTAATTAAAAACGGCTTGTGCATGTCATTTTTTTTTTTAACTGATGCCTTTTTAAGAGACGCAGTACAACATATTTCCACCCTTAAAATGGATCAAGAACCCACACAGGAACATAAAAAGGTCAATACAAATAAAGCTGATCACCCAAGTGTCACAAGAAAAATATGATTCATCTCAAAGGACAAAAAATAAAAGTGTCCTGCGCAAGATTACAGGGGAGATGAGTTGTGAGTTATGGCTGACTTTTGACAAGGCTTATTGAGCAGATGGAAGCTAGCTGTGAGGCTGAACGCTGTAAAGCACTGAACACAGTGAAATCTGGAGTGCAGAATAGTTGCTGGAATGCATTAAGAGGGATGGGCTCTACTTGATTTACTAACGCGTCTGAGGGGGATACTGATAGTGATGTGGTTTTATAGGTCAGGGTGTGGAGGAGAAAAAGGCATTCTAAGTAGTATGAGATTCAGATGCTTCAAAAATGGTGGTCCTCCAAGTATCAATGTGCAAAAGTACTAAGATGCATGCAAAATTGCACATTATTCATGCCAACGGTTTAATAAAGCTGTCCATCCATCCATTTTGTCCTCACTATCGGGTGTATTTATAATTCATAATTATACATCAAAGTCAATATACCATTCACGTTGCACTAATAGTACAAATATTACTGTCACACAATTAGACTATGAATTACTAACCACATAAAATGTAAAATCTTAATTTTCAGTTTTTGTTGTTGTTATTTTTCAGATTTATTTTAGAATTCTTTTAACAATAATAATTACAAAACAAAACATGGTATTAGGATTTTGGCCTGTTTTACTGCCACTTCTCTTTCTTTATCCCATTATCTCCTGCTCAGAGAGGGTGCTATCTGTAATCCGTTCTCAATCGTATTGCATCTAACCCTTGCACATGGTGACTGGACTTACGTTCAGTTTCTGGAATGGAGCTGCTGATGGAGGAGCTGGTGGAAGTGACGGTGCTCATGGAGGGGCTCATACCGTAGGCAGGATACACCCCAGTCATTGCTGCAGTATGTGACACCCATGCCGCAGGGTCAATGGGTCGAATTGGCTCACCTGTAGGATGTAATGTAAGGTTGGTTCATCTCAAGCCAAAGTAGACTGATTTTTAAAAGAAGACTTTGTATCGAGTAGCATTATCTGTGCTACATACTACAACCTATGATCACAGCAAAGGATTATCCAATTTCATTTAAATTGTTGTAAAATTATTTGCTACAAATAAATTACATTTGCTCATCTATCTATATCAGCAACATATAATGACAAACAGAACAACAATTAAAGTAGCACTAAGGAACTTTTCAACCTTAATCAAATATTTTCATAACTCTTCTGATGAAACATCGACTAAAACTAGTTGAATGGTACCTTTGCCATGGCTTGAGGGGGTCTGTATCATTGTTACTGGCACTAAGCAACTTTGAGGAGGACGATAAGAACACTGCCACACAAAAATCTAGAAATGTGCTGACTGCTTTACGGCAAACGTCACTTCCCCCTTTCCCCATTCGTTACAAAGACGGAAGTCAACTTGAATGTCGATGCACAATTACTGCTTTCCTGGCAGAAGCTGCACAACAACTGAAAAAAGTTTGTCTGAGGAGACAACAAAGAAAAAGGGAAGCTACCCGGATAAAAAGACAGCCAAGGCTCAACATTAGCCCGGATTTCACTCGCTGGCATGAGCTCAGAAACAACACAATGCGCTTATCCTCATGGGAAATGTGGTCTTCCTTCAGGCATAACAATACCGCTTTTGGCCATATTGCACCACCTTAATCAACGTAAACTGTAAGTTCCTTAGTGTTGCTTTAATGCTCTTCCACTACCACCACACATCACTACTTCAACATATAAACTCTGTGACATTTTTTCTTGGTGTGGTGCTGTGGAGTTTTTGAAATGTAAAACATGTGCCTTGGCTCAAAAAAGGTTGGGAAATACTGCGTTACAGGAAGAAACCAAAAGAAGCACTCACTTCTCGGCAGAGCAAAGCAGCTCCGTGGGTTTGGGTCCCAGCACTTGGCCACAGTTAAAGTTATGGGACTGGTAATAAAAACAGACAACATTTTGCACATTTAGTGCGACATTAACAATGCAGGACAGGCCTAACATTCATCTCAACTAACATTCATATTTATTGATGAACATTTGAGTAGGCTGATGAGTTACTGTTACCCGGGCTTGTGCACGATGTCCCTAAGCACTCGAACTGCATCGTCATTGCTCATGTTCTCAAAGTTGATGTCGTTCACCTGCATGTAACCAAAAAATAAAGAATGCTATGAAAAAGACAAGCCGAGATGTTATGACAAACTAAAAATGTGAACTTGGCTGATGAACAAATTTGTTACTATGTCAAATGCAGGTTTTCCTCATAGGTCTGTGCTTCTCAAGTATTTTTTTTAAAGCCCTCCAAACGCCCCACCCTCCCCAAAAGCATAGCACCAAGCATAACAAGCACCAAAGAAGAAAGTATAACAAACAAGTCTCTGCCACGACTATAAATATTATCATTTCATTTGTCGATAAAATTGTTGTACGTGAAACTCTGCAGAAGAGCAAATACTTTTTGCGTGTGCTCTGAAAATGAGAGTGCCAATGTCACCTACTGTAGTGGATGTGCAATTACATTTTATTCTGGGGAGAAAAAAATGTACATATTTTTGACAAAAAATTAAGATATTTATTATTTGTCATACAATCAAAACATCAGACTAAACAAAAAATCAAATTCAGAAGAGATTTCTTGTGAAATAAACTCAATAATAAATACAATGGACCTCCACAGACTGACCTATTTCCTCCCAATCATTTAGATTTTTTTATTTATTCTTTTTTTTTGGGGGGGGGGGGGGGGTATTCATGGAACACGCATATTAGCAATGAATATAAGCCCATTTACTCAAGATTTTCTTTTTTTTTTAAATTCAATTATAATAGCCGCCATTTACAGGTGAATATTGACCGTTTGCAGGGCGACCCGGTTCTTATCCCCTGTGAATAAATAGCGGGTGACCACTGCATAATGCAAGTTACATTTGTATCATAATATTTAGACATGGTTGCCAGATATTTTGACCAAGGAAAATCCAACTCTACTGGAATATATTAAAATGAATGACAAAAACCACAAAGCAAATGATCTTATAATTCCTTCACATGAAAATATTTTCCATTCCAATTGTGACAACACAAACGGGCCCATTGCTAAATTATATCCGAAAGAGCCATAAAAGTTTCACAAGCTTCAGCAACCACAGAGGCATCAGCGGGACTGACTATATTTCATCTGAAGGTGGGAAGCTCAATTATTTTTTTTTGTTAAATGACAACTAATTGCCAGTGCTCATTACAATATGCATGTGTAGCACCTTTCTGGCTTCCATAGTTTTGGAACAAAGCACAAGCTGGGAAGCACTTTTATATACAGCCATCTTGAGCAAAAATAAAAACAGGAAAGCTAACACTGACCAAGTCCCAAGCCACAAAAGCTAAGAAGAATAGACAAGAGGAAAAAGCAACAATCTTGAAGCATCCGTAGAAGAACCACGATGGCCTTTTGTTTAGAAACTTACTACTCTAACTTCACCATAGTTGCTGGCACTGAACACAAACCTGACAGACATTGGCCCACACGCGCATTCCTCAGCTCCCAGGTACACGCCAACACATATTTTTACATTCCCTGGGTGCATTTTGCACACACGGTACACAAACAACAAACACAGCCACACACCTGCAACAGCATGTCCCCAGGCTCAATGCGTCCGTCAGCAGCCACAGCTCCGCCCTTCATGATGGAGCCGATGTAGATCCCTCCATCTCCTCTCTCGTTACTCTGGCCCACAATACTGATGCCCAAGAAGTTGTATTTCTCTGAAAATATACAGCATATTATTTAATGTTATGACCGCCATTGAGTACTGTATGCATTTCAAAGTCAGATACAGTGAACCCCCAATTCTCTCAGGGATACTTTGACACCCACCGTAGAATTAAAAAAAAAAAAAAAAAAATTAAAAAAAAAAAAAAAATTAAAAATAAGAGAAAGTTTTCCTCACCTGTATGCATTAACCCATTAAGGCCGGGAGCGCGTGACTGTGCTTCTCCTTTTAAAGGGTGAGCGGATATGTCGTTTTGTTTTGACCAATTTTTGGTCTCTTAGCCGATTAAATGCATCAGAATATGCCCGAGAGGGTGACGTGGGCCTCGTAGCATAGCCTGGAAATCTATTCGAGCAATTATGGTTGATGCAGATTTGCGGGAGTTATGAAATAATTGACGGCGGCGTGGGAGGAATTCAATTCAGTACAGTATAACGAGTCGACAGTGACATACTGTTAAGAAATATGTTTGTAGACAATGAGGATGTTGAAAACTTTGACGGCTGTGTAACGGAATGGACGACGAATAATTACCACTCGATCCCCCGAGGTTATTACATCTGCGCTCCAGTGTTGAAGGTAAATATATATGGCGTTATACACCCGCAGATGTGACATTCGTTTGTTGATTTTTAAAACTAAATATTGAAGGCTTATAATAATAAACTTAGGTTTTTGTGAACGCCACAGGTGTAAGCTGTAAAATGTTTTTGGAATTATGTTTCTATCTGCTTCAGGAACTGATATATCAATTATTTTAAATATTGTTGAATTTTCAGGAAAACTTCAGGTTTTCAGGGGTGACTCAAAAATCACCCATAGGTTTTAGAGGCATGTTTTGCCAGGCGCTTTAGGCCTTAGTGGGTTAACATAATTAAACTAACACTTTAAAATATTCCTGTTAAATATTCCTTAGCGCCTGTTATTTCTCTCTTGAAACACCTGGCAACTTACCCATGTTGAGAGTAACTGTAATAATGTTGAGCGACATGGTGGAGTCTGTGATGCTGCTGAATGATGACGACTGGACACAAGAACAATAAAAAAGGGAAGCAGAGGGGATGAGACCAGCCAAAAATGTCACATTTCTTTAACTTAATAAGGAACAACGTGGTTGACTTTTGTGGTCTCACCCTGTCCAGATTGGAGGCTTTGGGTTTCCGTCGACGGCGGCGGTGTCGTCTCATTAAACGAGAGGAACTCTGTTCTGTGGAGCTACTAAACCTGGGAAATAGAAGAGACATGCTGTTCCACAATCGCTATTTAATAAATAGCAACTTTTGTTCGGACATCGAACCTGCTGGTAGCATCGTCATCCTCGGAATCAAAGCAGGAAGTGGACTCCAGCTCGCTGCTCATGAAAGAGGAACAGCTGTCGTACTCGGCCCCTCCGCGCCCAGCTGGCCGTGACGAGAACCCATTCTGCCTACCACCTGTGGAAGAAACAAAGCGTCAGGAATCAAGTGGGAGAATGTGCTATCTGCTGTGTAAATTCTGGTCAAGGCAGAAATATTCGACACAAAACAGCTTCCTGACCGTGGTCGCCGTGCTTCCGTCTTGGCTTCTCCCTCTCTCTTCTTTGTGACAGCACAGAGCCCGTCTCCGTGTCGTTGTCCAAACTGTCACGACCACTTGCTGCTTTCCCACTAGAGATGGAGACAATGCACATAAGGCACAGTTGATGAGAGATGAGGACAGACATCCATTACATTAATACAGTATTATACAATTTCTCATACAATCATTCCCTAAATATGGTGTCTCAAAAGTCAGGTCCTTTTTTTTCTATTTCATTTCAGGCAGTATACGGACAGATGTGAGTCCATTAGTATTCGGCAGCTAAGGGCTTGCAGTGTTTGCAAGAATATCATTCCCTTGCCAATGACTCACCAGTTGACATTGGAGCAGCATTGCAAAACTGCCACCTGTTTACAGGTTTTTCTGTGTCTGACTGCAGTTCACCACCAGTTTGAGAAATTTCATGACCGTCACTGCTCCAAGGCATAGTACAATTTATGCAATTGAAAGATGCGCTTTTCGAAACGGGATCCATTCTTGACGAACTCTTCAGCAGAAGGCTTGCTGTTGATGTTGTTGAGCGTCGTAATCTTCTCCTTGAAGCCTTTGACCAAATGTCTACTTGTAAAACAGCGTCTGAGAGAGAAATACTGTTTTCTCCCAGGCAGTCTAAGGTGTCATTTGGATCCACTTTACGGTTTCCACGGTTACTCGGTTGTCTAAGAAAGACTGAGGGCCTCATTCACGACAATCACACAAACAAAAAATGGTATCTTACTATCACATAAACACATGTGACATACACTTCAGCACAACGACAAAATTGCTATATCCTCTCTTATGTACTGACTGGTAAGAAGGTGGTCGAGAGTCTCCGATGCCTCCTGTCCTCTCCAAAGGGGGCGCCGCCTCCAAATCTGCCACTGAACCTGCATCTGTGTGGGCGCCGTCTCCCGATACCAGCTGTGAAAAAGCACAGAGGTCCATCCATCAAGAGAAAAGCAGTACTTATGCATTTTATATGACAATAACACCATTCCCAAATTCAATATCTATATGGATTTCATTGTCATCTAATCAGTAATTGAAATCTTTACCAGCAACTCACTGAAAGGAAACACTGTTCCCAAAAGAAGTCAGTCTTATGAATGGAGGAGTTTGGCAGGAAGATGTCAACTTATTAAAGTGGACCGCGCTATGTTTTGAGTCGACAGGAAATTATTGGCAACATTGACACAGCATGGCTACCTTTTCATCATCTTTCCACAGGCACATGAGATTTAATCTTCACATACCATTTGAATATGTTTATTCTTTAATTTGCAAAAACAAGAATACACAGACAGTAGTATATTAATCTCATAACAGCAATTAATGGTGATTACTGGTTGCAAAAGTAGTCAACCTCCACTAAGGATAGAATATTGGGAGAAAGACATATTTAATCATGTTAATTTTGGCATCACAACCACCTAAATAAGTAAAATAAACAATTGGTCCAATGCACCACGTGGAATTTGTTTTTTTTCCAAAGAAGGGGTTTAATGTCAAAGTGATAAATGAGTTGCTTTAGTCATTCAACATCAGAGATAACATGCGAAAAGGCCAGACAGACAAAAATAGAACATTAACTCAGTGTAAATTGCAACCATTATCCATATTACACTGCATCCTTTGTGGAAGAGAGTCCTATTAGGCTGTGTTGAAAAGGACCTTTATTTATTTTATGTTAATTTGATTCATTCAGGAGGTCAGTTGATGTGCACGAAGATGGCTATGAAAAAAAAAAATTGGACAGGCAAAAACAGCTGCCGGTGAAATGTAGCAGGCCAGAGGGTGTTGGCCTGCTGCTGTGCTGTGGTGATAGCAGGCCAAGCCCCTTGGTCCCAAGAGGGCCATCAATTAACTCATTGAAACAACACATTGGACAGTGGAAGCAAACAAGCTGACACATTGTAACAGAAATAACATTTTGTAGATCGTGAAACATCGAAACAAGACAAGCATATTCATGTGCACATGAGGTCCCAAAAAACCAACAACAGTATATACACTGAAACACGGATAAGATTTGCAGTTACAACCTGAGGATCAACATTGACAAGATGTGTTAGCAAAGCTATTTGTGGCGTGCTAACATGAACAACTGAAAGCTCCCTGTGAGATTTAACCTGCTAGTTCGATGCCGTCAAGTCTTTTTTTTTTTTTTTTTCTCTTAACGACACATTTTGTCCTGTGATTTCACTTGTTGGTAATCCAATTTCAAAGTCAAGAAGGGAGGAAGTGAGGCCGTGTCCTGGTAAACAGATGTCTCCTTTGTCATGGAGACAGGAGAATTGTGGCTCAGGACCGCGCAGTGACTCACGACATGCAAGTGCAAGCTTGAATGTGTTGCGTGCATTAACTTGTGTGGCAAATGCCACTCAAGTGGACCATTGCGAAAAAATTATAGTTGGCAACTAGCACGCACATTAACAGGATTATGATTTGCTTAGCTAAAAAAAAAAAAAGGGAAAAAGAAATGAATGAAGCACATGGAAGCAACACATCACACACATCAGCCATCTTGCACGTGCACTGCTGCTGGGTTCATTATGTGCTAATGATATTATCAGGAAGATGCACAGGGCCCAGGAGATGGTTGTGAGCCAACAAATGGAAGTCATTTAGCCGTTTTCTCACACAAACGCCAGGCACGATCCAGAGAGTTGGATGTGGAGTTTGTTGTTGTACTCCTTTGTTTAGCTTACCTAGCTCGTCGGCCAAAGGTGGCCCAAAAAGTAGACTGCCGTCACATAAACACTTCGTTTGTATGAACAATCAGCGAGAATGGAATGACAATGAAAATGTTCTTGGACTTGGACAATGAATCCTGGCAACAAGAGGTGGGTGGATAGTACAGGGTTCAAAAGTTTGAACAGTTAAGAGAGTACCTCACTGAGGAACAGATGAGAAAGATGGGACGCACAAACATGCGTGCCTGAGCAACCAGAGCCTGGAATGTTAGAGAGCAACCAAATGACTGAAACACTTTATTACCTCCACCGAGTACAAAACAAGAAGCTGGTGGTTATGTTTTATCTCTGTATGTACAGTACAAGCTCCTAAATTGAATGCCACTGAGGCTTTACCCAAAATCTTCTGCAAAAATAACATTAGATCCGCAAGTGTGTTCACTTTTAACATTTTTAGTTTGATGATAATAGAAATTAGTTTTTCTTCACCACAACAGACCGAAGAAGGCGCTGATGCTGTTTTTATTTATTTATTTATTTATATCGAGCAGAATTAAAAACTTTGCTGTTTCCTGCTACACTAGGACACTACCATCATCTGGCATTAATGTTTGGTCTTGGTGGAGGTCTGCGCTCTACTTAGTGTTTGACTCTTGTCGTCTCTCCAGCTAGACTTTTCCATGGTGAAACCAGTTAATGTCCATGATTTATGTCCTCACAATAAAAGTTTGAAAGCCTCTTCTATTATAAGCGCACACAGTGACACGTCTGTCGCTGAACCAAACTAATGTGGTAATTCAGAGCTTGAAAAAAAAGCAGAGCAAAAAAAATGATCCAATGGATGCATTTGAACTTACCCATGACACCACGCGTCCATTAAAGCAGGGCAGTTTTGCGTTGTCGTCCGATATTTCCTCTTTTACCACCCTGCAAAGTGAGCAAAGCTGGGTTTCAGTCAACTTTTACAGAGACAAAAGCACGCTCAGTGTAATAAAATCTGAAACTGGTTTCGAGGCAATAGAGCCAGGCAACCACGACAGACGTTAGTGGGAAAACTTGATTGAATAGTGAGCTCACTACATCAGGGGTTCTTCAACTTTTTACACAGAGTATCACCTAAAAAAACAATTACCGAAACTATAACTACACTTAAATGATTAGACTCATTTGTGGACTCCGAGAGTGAACTTTCGTACCAAATAGTGGTACTTGTATCACACTTAGAAGATAAAGAATAAAGATTCCTATCGTTCTAAAATTGTGTACACAAGATCAGCGACAGATAAATAATGTCCGCCTGTTGATGATACCGGTGCCATTGTATTTAACTTGGGGTTGCCAACACATTAATCCCTTACTTTCATTTAGCTGCTTGATATCCAAACAACATCTGCATTGGATTAAGTGCTCATCCACAGTAACGACAGAAATGGCATGGAATCTGCTTGAGACAACTGGATCTGCTCTAGCAGGACTTCTACCAAGAATGTTCCTGCCTGACAGCTTGCTATTTCTTATTGTGGTACTGTTTTGACTCGCAGGTGTATTAACAGAGTATCCCTTTACCTAGAAGTCCTTTGCTAATGTGCTAATTTGCTGCCCCACCCTTATTTGAATTAGACCAAAAACAACTCGAGAAGCCTGGCTCAAGTATTTAAAAAGTCCCACTTTGCTATTCGGAAGCCAAAGTCTGGTGGAACGCTAACATGTACACTTTTTCCAGTTTGAACACAAAGGGACCTGGCCATAAATCTGCCAGAGTGATGAACGGTACATTCCTAAGTCCAACTCTCCATTCCTCTGACTAATGGACAACAACAGCAGCAGCCTGGTGGACAAACTACCTCAAACTACACGTTACCTCTCTGATTTTAGCCTGTTAGCACTAGCTGGTCGTTCGTGTTCCCCAGGTGTGCTGACAGAGGTGACACTAGTAGTTATTCTTCAGGGTTTGTCAACCCACAATTTCACCTGGGCTTATAAAGCTGGAAAATTTGGTCAGAACATCTGGAAAACTGTTTGAGCATGTATTTGATATCCTTGATACAACGTTAAGGTCTGAGGCTGTGTACATGTACTCGACACTGTTTATCCTCACTAATGGAACTTTGGCACACTAGTAGAACAACAGTACTACATGTTACAAGTGAGGAAAACTGTGCACTTGTCAACAATTGCAACCTACTAGTACCAGCACGAGTAGTGACATAAAATTTGTACTAACACCACCACTAGAAAGTGGAGAAAGTTTTGTGACAATTGTTCTACTAGTGCACCCTAGTAATTCTACTAGTGTATCCCTGTCATTTTATTAGTGCACAGAAATGGCAGGCAGTCGTAGTGGGTGGGTGGTTGGGTTGGGGGGGGATACATTATGGACAGTTACTGGCCAGGCAATACTGAAATTTCTCCTACTGTAGCAATACATGGTCATTCTAATTCTACAAATGCAGAGAAATGTTACTTAATAGTGGAAGGCTGAAAAAAAACTAATAACAGTATTAAGACAGTCATTCAACTAGTGTGCTGTAGTGTCATTCTACTACAGCATAGAAATGTCACTAGTGGAAAAAAATATTGGTAAAACAGTCATTTTACTAGTGAAAGAAAAACGAGTCGTTTGTAACGAGTGCACCCCAATTGTTCGACTAGTGCGTCATGGATTTTACTAGTAGTGGGGAAAACCGTCACTATTAGGACAGTTGTTCTACTAGTACATATAGTAGTAGTATAGTAATAAAAGACAGCAAGTACTGGGGAAAACGTCACTACAGTCGTTCCATTAGTGTGTAATCTTACTAGTGATGAAAAGGCGTACTAGTACGTGGACAATTCAGCACACTAGTGGGGTATCGAATAAACGCTCGAACAGCTTTCCATTGGGGCCTGTTGTACAAACTACCGCTGACGTTAGCCTGTTAGCATTAGCCTTCCATACATACTCGTCAACTGCTGACATGGGTGACGTTCGTAACTTGGTTATTTCTCAGCGTTTACCAACCAGCTCCTCAACAAAAGGCTTTTAAATGTTGTTGGGAACTTTCGCCGGGTGCTCCAGAAGCTGCCAAAAGCCAAATTAAGTCATAGTTACGACAAGCTACAAGCCGCGTAAGCTAGCCTCACGAGCAATGTAAACAAACGGTATGGACTCTAAAGAGACGTGCTAGCCGCTAGCGGCTAACAAAGGAAAGCTAAGTAAGCGGCTCGACAGCCAGGTGAAGTGATGACAAGCCAGCTGGTTGCTCCGTTGGCAAGTCTGGCAGCGCTAACATTATTACATCCACAACAATGACAGTCTAAAAACTACGTTAAATCAGTGATATAAACAGTTACCCGAAGTCATCGTCCATAGATTTGAAGAAGAACTTGTAATTGGGCTTTTTGAGGACATTTTTGAAGTCTGCCAAAGTGACTTTGTCCGCCGGCACAGACAGTTTCACCAGATAGGGTGTCTCCTGGTCGTCGAGGTGGTAGATAATTTTGGTCTCCCCCATCTCGGAGTGCGGCTGAGGCGAAGAAGCAGGCAGGGCGCATTAAGCCGAGGGCCCCGGCAGGCTCCCTCTCGGGCCCCGACTCCCCGTGGCGCTAGCGGCGGTTGTACCGTGGTCCCTCCACGGCTCTCTTCTCGCACGTCCGATTCGGTTGGCTCTTCTACGCCAACCCAATCCCCAAAAAAGGGGGTCCTTATTCCACCGCGAAGGGTTCGTACATTTTACACGAGTTGCGTTACTTTACTTTCAGTGTGTTTAACTTGCGATAAAGCTCGAAAAGACTGAAAATCAGAAAGGGAGACGAGGATACTATAAGAAAAAAATCTCGCTCGACTACTCTGCAGCTGCCAAGCTCGGCACTCTGGGCAGTTTTTTGGTTGCACACGAAACTGCACCAAATCATCCAAGGCTATCTGGAAGAGATGCCACCGACAGGAGCGGAGGAGAACTGCGGCAACACGCTGATTGCGTTTCAGCACTTTTGTTGAGAAGCTTTTGTTGCTAGTTTAGCAACTTCAATACCGCCCCCACAAACGTTTACTTCAGAAATCACAGTCAACCTATCAATCTACTTAAAAAAAAAAACGTGAAGCGTGACTCAAACCCAAAAAGCACGTCTTTTACCTCTAAATGATACAGAATGAACAGACAGTCGGCATTTGTGATACTACTTTTCGTATTTCTTTTTTGCTACATAGACTTTATGACCACAAAAACGAATACGGATATGTTTGATAAATAGCAATAGCAAAATCATATAATGCAGTTTATTATTCTTATAAATTAAATAAACTTCTGGTAAGGCATTTCCATGCCAACATTTTTGCAAAGAGATTAATATAAAACATGAATTAAATGTAATTTAAGTAGTTCCTTCACGAGCCTCACACCTGCAATGAATTTGTGACCATACAGAATTAATTCAAATGTAAATATGTACAGCAACCGCAGTTTATTGGACTGAAAACACAATGATTTTCATCATAGATGAGGCAAAAATAATCATGACAACATATAGGTCAATATAATAAAGTGAAATGATCTCCAACAGTCAATATGTGGTGTACAAAATGGAGTCAGAAATACCGGCAGACATGCTGCCTACTATTCGTCTGAGGATAAACCATTACTGAGATCATGGTCATCTATTTCAATCTGTAGGTGGACAATACAACATTTTTAAAGTACAAAAAGGGAGTAGGGGTGTTTGGTCTCTGTTTTTAAATAAGCTCCAAGGTGGTCGACAGCAGAATTGGTGGAAGATTTCTAGTCCTCTAGAAAGTCATCATCCAGGTTAACATCACTGGTGTCGATGTCATCTACCTCCAAATTGTCGAGGTCAATTTCCAGTTCTTCCAGGACCTGCGCAAATACCCATCATTTTTTTTAACAGCTCCTCATCAATAGAACCAAATGCCAACCCCCTCCCAAATATAATAAATCAAGAGCATGTGATTGAGAAATTCTACCTTATCCTTTTCCGACTGGGAGAACATGGGGATTTCCTGCTGTGTCTGTGGAGGGACAGTTTCTGGCTCTGAAGGCGTAACTGTAGACTCCGCTGCAACTACAGGGGCTGACACTACAGGAGATTCTTCGCATGCCTCTGTCTGCAGAGTAAGGAATTATATTCAGTAAAGTTTATAAAAAATGCAATTAAAACTCCTGATCAAAAGGTGTCCTCGAGTGGTCGGATAACGCGTTACAAACCTCAAAAGCAGAAACCTGCAGCATCCCTTTGGGCTCGTATCCTTGAGCCTCCTCTAGAATATTCCGGTCTTCATTTAGCTGAAGGTAAACATTAAGAGTTGTATAAAGAACAAGTTGAAAATGAGTTCTTTAAGCAGCACTTTGATTGTATTGTGTCAACTCACAGTGACCAGCGGATAGTCGCTGGCGGGTCTGGTGGCGCCTGAGCAACTCTGTCTGAGGTAATCCTCAGCTGCAAATGCTTCTTTCAGACCAGGAAACAGGTTCTCATATTCTGTAGGATCTGCTAAGGATTCAGCAGCCTGCACGACAAATACGTTGAAATTATTTTAGCAGATGTGAGTTAAGTCATTGAAATCAGATGTGATAACCACTAGGGATGTAACGATAACGGCAATATCGTGATATTGCGATATTAAACCTGCCACAATATTTCGTCGTTGTCATGTCACAATATTAAAAACAGCGCATCTGTTTAAAAAGTCAGGTTGATTTCCATTTGTGCAGTTCTCGCTACCTCTGGTGGCAGTTTTTTTTTTAGTGCAGTTTAATTTTCACAAGGCATGTTTTGGCCTTTCTATGTTTAAAATCCACAATCAGATGGATTCAGATGGGGCACGTAATATGCTTGTGAACCGAGTCAATATGTGGAGGAACTCAATATGTGAGTGCATTAGCTATTAAGTGCTATTTGAGATTGTAGGTTGTTTATATGAATTGCTGTAATGTAAAAAGCTCAATATATATATATATTTTTAAATATGAACTAATTTTTAACAATATTGTTAAAATATTGTCTTTTTTTGTATCGCCAACCTCCCCACAATATAGTGATAAATATCGTATCGTGACCTTCATTTCGTAATCATATATCGTGATGTTTGGATATCGTTACATAACCACTAAAATTTAGGGCTGTGCAAATAATCGAAATTCAATTACAAAATCAGCATAATCGCAAAAAAAATAAATAATAATTTTTGAGTTGTTTAAATTTATATTATTTTTTTTTAAATAATAAAACAACTAATTTAATACAATTGGATTCATCCAAAAGGAACTTGCATAATTATAGTGTTTCAAAGAATTTTGTCTTAATATTTTTTTTATTTTTTTAATGTTTAAACATTCTCTTGTTTTGTACCAAAAAATAAATGATCGTCCTACTGCACAGTGCACAAGCTATCTGCACTCCAATTTCAAGTTTTTGCCAATAAATAAACATATATATTATAAATTCTGTTTGATCCAAAAGGAACTTACATAATTAGTGTTTCTATATTTTTTAATTGGTCTTAATATTTTTAAATGCTTAAACATTTTCTTTTTTTTGTACCAAAAAAATAAATAATCATTTGAATAATCGTTATTTCAGTTATTACCAAAATAATCGTGATTATTTTTTCCATAATCAAGTAGCCCTACTAAAATTAAAACAAATTTTCCACCGCACTTACCTTCTGGTTGACCTTGGCCAAGTTTTCCCTCCACAGTTTGACCACACGGGATACCTGGCTGGGCAGGTATGTGCGAGCCAGGAATGCAGCTTCAGGTAGGCGGTTGGTTCTGATCAAAAGCTCCAAACATTGGTCCAGTCTATGAGGAAGTGAAACACTGGTGAACTTGCCCACAACATCAGGACCCTTCCGTCACATGTCGTACTTACTTCCCCTGCAGGAAGTAGGTCATGAAAGCCACATTGTTCTTGCCATCCCTTTCGGCACCCTCGGCCAGCTTGCCCACCATAGGGGCGTTACCCGAAGCGGTGGCGAGGAGGAGCAGGCCGCCGTAATCCTGTGCATGATGCAGACACTCCTGGGCCAGGCCAAATTGACACTTACTAATGGCCAGCTCTGCCAACTGCTTCCACTTCTGCTCCGACTAAGAGGGGCAAAGAAAGACGCATGTAGGTCAATTCAGAACGTTTACAAAAAAATATGTGCCAGGATGCTAAACATTCTATGCCGGTAAAAAAGAAGGCTAGCCAATCAGACACGTCTCTTTGAGAATACTTCACATTGTACAGTGGTGCATTGAGATACAAGCGACCTTGTAGTGTTCATTTTATCCGCCATTTTAGTCCAGTTTCAATCACGCTTGCTAGTTTTTAACATTGTCAATTTATCCTCATCCTGTTTTTATTTAGTCCATTTTTAGTTGACTATAAATCTAGAATTTTAGTCTTTATTTTAGCTCAAGAAAACAATTGTATTCATCTAGTTTTAGTCAACAAAAACGTCAAAGTTTTAGTCTACTTTTAGTCAGGACAAGCATTTTACCCCTGTATATTCTTGTCAGTAGATAATCTAAAACTATTTCACATAAAATTTTCTCATCTTTTTTATGCAAAACAACTTCACACACAATTACAGTACATCAACAAGTGGCTACTATGACTCCATGCTATGAGCTAGTAGGTTAGTCAGCAAGAGTTAGTGGTCGGATTAACACTATTGTTGGAAGGTTCTAGCCGTTGCATTGTTACGTTCTAACTAGGGATGTAACGATAAGCGCTATATCGTGATATTCAACTGCCACAATATCGTCGTCGTCATGTTCAATATTTAATTAAATGCAACACATCTGTTATAAAAGTCAGGTTGATTTCCATTTGTGCAGTTCTAGCACCCACTGGTGGCTAGTTTTTTAGTGCAGTTTAATATTTCATTAGGGACGTTTTGGCCCTTCTATCTAAACCTACACTAATTGTCAGATGAAGGGGAACATAATATGCCTGTGAAGCAAGTTAATATGTGGAGGAACTCAATGTGTGTGTGCATTACATAACATCATAATAATAATAATAAAAATAATAATAATAATAATAAAATATCAAAACATAATAATATTAACATGACATTGATGTTATGTACAAAATCACAATATTGTGCTTTTTTTTTTTAGTATGACTTCATTTTTTTTTTTTTTATACAATATTGTGACCTTTTTTTTTTTTAATATCGCTAACCTCGCCACAGTATCGTGATAATTATCGTATTGTGAGCTTCATATCGTGACCATATCGTATTGTGACGATTGGGTATCATTACATCCCTAGTTCTAACTATAATTTACCTTTTTTTGTCTTTTTTTTTTTTTAAAATCTTTTACCGTGAAATCCATCTCCTGTCTGTCCTATGTGTTTGTGCATGTTGCACTCGCTAGGTGCAGATTTGAAAGGGGGCGTATCCTGTGTGTCACATGACAGCGTCACAGATTAGCAGACAATATTTTACGAAATCATATAATTTTCGTCTTGTTTTTGTTCATGAACTAAAATCTCCAGAGATTTTAGTCCAGTTTTTATTAAGTGTAGTACATTTTTGTCTCGTCTTCATTAGTCGACAAAAATGCATACTGATTTAGTGCCAGTTATTTTTTATTAATGAGGGTTTTATTATAGTCTCGTCTAGTTTTAGTCCGGTGAACAATGTGTGTTGACAAAATTATTTTTGTTTAGTTTTCATTGATGAAATTAACACTGTGATCTAGTAATTTATCATGATAGGTCCCATCATTTGGCTGATTATTTGGTTAGACCTGCGAGCATAAAAATAAAACAAATAATAATAATAATCTAGATACAAGCACGGTATGGTGCCTGGAACGGCATTTCCACGAGAGACACAATTATGTGAAGTTATGTATGTGGGTGCTGAACAAATATCAAGTATCTGAAGTCACAACGATATTCTTAAAAGAGGTTTTACCTCGGCTTCTACAGCTAGCTGGTAGGCAATCTTCAATTCTCCTAGCTGCAAGGCTAGCTCAAACCTGTGCTCAGGATCTGTGGACACAGCTAACGCCTGCTGCTTGAACCCCTAGGAAACCAGAAGGGAAAAAAAAAAACTTTAACATGGTAATAAAAGCCATCAATCGAACTAAATAACTGGTAATCAGCATTGGTAATGACAGTCAATGCAGTGCGTCCTGACCTGTTTTTCCAGGAAGTGGGCCACTCGGGTCCGCTGCTCTTTAGGAATTGTGGGCAGCACCTTGTCAGCCATCCCAAAGTCCCTTCTCATGACAGCGGTTTGATACTCCAGAACCGAGACCAGGAGGGAGTAGCTGACAATGTTGAGCTCCTTGTCTCCCAGGTACAAACGGTCATCTTTGGGTATGTAACCCAGTAAATACATGGTTCTGCGTAGAAAAGGGGTATCTTCGATGATGGAGCAGTTTTGTGTTACAACCGTCATCCATCCATTTCCTTAACTGATTATTCCTCACAACAGTCATTTGTCTTGAAAATAAAGTTTTAAGGTTGCTTGAGATAAATATCAGACCTATCCAGGTGAGCAATAGTGACTATCTCTCCTCCTACGAAGTAATTGAGTCTGTTCACAGAGCTGGTGTAGATGAAGCAGTCACCAACCCAGAGTCCGGTCTTCACGATCTCCTGGATCTCTCCCTGGACCTGAACCAAGAGAAAATCCATGAACTAAAAATGTAGTGTATGAGTCTGTAGCATTTTGTGAAATCAGAGACACTTTATGAGACAACATTCACACTCAACTCATAATGATGTATGAGTGAACTAAAGGGGGGATGGTAGTGTTTTTACCTTAATCGCTAACATGCTAATGCTAATCGTGATTGCTATCTGTTTAGCATAGGCTCATTTTGTCAGTGTTATTAATGCATATGTACAGAAGATAAAATGGAGTACTAATATCTACTCAATTCAACTCATGTTCAACCTTAGTAGATTAACAAAAAATAGAAAAAATATTGTGATTATATGATGGAATAATCAATAATAATAATAATAATAATAATAATAATCTATTTTACAATGATTCGATAGTGACAGCCCTACACAAACCTCAAACGCATCCTCAATGCCGTCCTCCGTCACGTCTTCGTTGTTCTCCTGTGAGGCAGCTACTTTATCGGCCATGTAGCGAAGGATGAAGAAAGACTCTTCGGTAGCGATGCAGACCAACTCGCCAGAGTCGGACCAGAAGATCTGCACACGGGAACAATAAAACTGAGTGATGCAAAGGTGAGGTAATAGAGGTGAGGTAAGATAGTGGAGGACTTACATGTTTAGGTTGGATCTCAATGCGGCGGATCAGCTCGGTGTTCTCCCAGTCATAAAACGCCAGACCATTCACTGATCTCACCCCGAGCAAGAAACCACCGTAGATACCTGAAGGGTACAAAAGAAAGGACACATTGTTTTGTTATGTTTTTTTTTGGTCACTAACGGTATTTCAACAACATATTGAGCCTTGCCATTACCCTCAGCACCAAAGTCAGGCTTAAAGGTTTTCTTTTCCTTGAAATTCTTGAATATTTTCACAACACTGTTGCTTTCTCTAATGGAATATCTGTTCAAATGTGAAGAGGCACATCAACAATCACATAAAAATCAATTAAGACAGTGAATAAATCGTAAATCATCCCAGCCAGACTTTTCAGTGAACACTTACTCAGATGAGTCGTGTGCCCACACGAACTCCTGTGCTGAACCGAAGCTCTTATTCCTCAGAGCCATGGCGGTATATATGATGTACTCGCCATCGCCACACACCACAACAAACCTGACGAATGAGAGCGCAAAATGAAAGCAGGTCGCTCAGAGAGGCTAAAATTGTTGGTGCACCTGTAGCTTACCTCCCATTGGGGTTATGCTGAATGGTTTGAGGGTATATTTCACAGCTGCCCATGTCTTTGACGGCCAGTGGGAGCCTCTCGCCATCCTTGATCTCGGCATCACCCATCGCCTTCAAATTGGCCTGCTGGATTTCACTGTGCTTGGCCCAGATAATCTTCCCGCTGGTGTCCATTGACATGGCCGGCTCCTCACGCCCCACCTGCAGAAAAATCATTAAAATTAAAAACTAGTAAATGGTATTTCAATTGAGTCATTGGTATGAGTAAAGAGAAATACATACGTTTATTTACTATCCTTATAATAACATTTCTTACAAATACAGCCCTGTACTCACTTTGATAATGATACTGCCTTCATCATAGCCCAGCGCAACATTGTTGGAGCCCCTGAGGCCGCATACGCACCAAACTCGCTCCATGCCATAATTGAGGGTGCTTTCCAGGCGGTACGTGCTCGAGTGCCAAATACGTACCGTACCTTCAGCGAGAAGAGATGCCGTAAAAAGCAAAGCTTAGTAAAGACGAACGAGAGTTGAAAGCAGAACACAGGATTTATTCCAGCTCACCATCTTCGGACCCGGTGATGATTATCGGCAGCTCTGGGTGGAAGCTGACACATGACACGTTCTGGGCATGGCCCTCCAAAGTTTGAACACAGGTCTTGTTCTGGAATAGAGGTGACAGATATTATTAATGAATAGAAATTATGTATTTAGATGACTGAAATAACTGTGAATTCTACTTTTAATATGTTTTTAAAGGACAAAAACAATAGCAAAGCAAAATATCGTACCTGGTAGTCCCAGATTTTGACCTGGCGGTCATCAGCACCTGATATCAGGTAGGGCTTGTCTCCGCCACTGTAATAGTCAATACAATTAACCCCTTTCTCATGGCCTTCCAAAGTAAAGTTGGGAGACGACGAGCCCAGCTGCCAAACCTGAAACAACACAAAGGACGTGACTAAATGAGCTTTAACACACTCAGTGGTTCTTTAATGGAACAACATGGAAAATTTCTATACATATTTTGACTTTTTAACTACTACACTGGATCTCTTGATGAGACCATGCATGGAATCCATCAGCAGATCTCACCTTAATAGTCCTGTCAAGGGAGGCACTGGCAAACTGATTATTGTCCTTCGGGTTGATGACGATCTGCATGACATAATGTGTGTGACCCTCAAACACTTGGCTGCAGGACCACTTCTTGTCCCAGTCCCACAGCTTGATCAACATATCATCTACACAGAGATGGGCACAACGTTTAAAAAGTGCACTACTGGAGAAATACATTTGCATGGTTGGTGGCGTTAGTTCTAAGAACAAGTATACCGCTGCTGGTGAGGATGTAGGATTGGGTCGGGTGGACGGCGATGCAACGGATGTAGTCGGAGTGTGCCTCAAACATGTGAACACGCTCCAAGGTGTTGTAGTTGAACACACGGATCTGCATGTCATCCTACCAAGAGAGACAATGACAACTTTTTACAGAATCTGACAATTAATAATTATAAGCACCAAGCTTCTTGCCTTTACTTGTTTGCTTTTGTTTCTGTCGCTAAAAGAGAGCGTTACAAGTTACTCACTGCTCCTGTGATGACCCAGTTCTTCCTGGCCACAAATTTAGATGCTCTGACGGGGAGGTCGCACACTTCAAAAGTCTTCACCAGAGTCTGACCAAAAATAATAATAATAATAATAATAAAAATGTTTCAGATGTTTCATTTTTAGTTGAATCAATTGTGTTAGTCTAACATCTACAAAGCTTATGCTCATGCATGGTTTACTGTACCTGTGTTTCGTGGTTCCACACACAGACGCTGCCGTTGTACAGACTGGCCAGCATCCATGGCTCGGTTGGATGAAGGTCTACACTCTTCACACGGTCAGACCTGGCTGTCAACCTCCGCTTAATGTCAAGCCTCAGCGGCTGAAAAATTGGGGGCGCAATGTTGTTTGTGTGCACACACTTCATCACATTAAAAAGCATTTAACGTTGGCGTACAATTACGACACAAATAGCTATGTCGCAGAACGTTTTAACGCATTAATCCGACAGCTAATTAGTTTGTTTACATACACTGGATCTTAACCTTTACATCAAGTCTTTCGACAACACTAAACGATTAATCAACCAAAGTTTGACATCAGACGATCTTTGCACACCAGCTAACTAGCAACTAAGCTGTTACCTAGAATACCTTGTTGGATATTTTCGTCAGGCCAAACAACAAATCAGCACAGCAAAAATAACTGAGGAAGTAAAATTATATGATCTACTTTCAGTTTTACTCACCATTTTTAATCACTGTTTCTTCGACACAAGATTAGTTTATGGTGTTGCGTGATCCAAATGTAGCGATTTCAGTGAACAGCACTGGACACTGACGTGGAACTTCCGGGAAAAGGAGTCTCGCGAGAGTGGGACGCGAACACAGTCGATGTGACGTGGCGAAGAGCTTTTCTTTTTCTTTTTTTTGAGCAATTATACACAAATAAGGCACTCGTATCATGTATCATCAAATGACAAATTACTTGACATCGATTGAGCATAAGCATTCTAACAATATAATTGAACAGAAAAAATAAAAGGAATAAAAAGACGTGGGGAAGAGCTGTGGAGACGACCTATTTGGGGGGCTTAACTTAATGCAAATAAAAACGTAATGTAGGTTATGATAGAAGTAGTTTGGAAAATATTCGTACAAGTGCTTTGCATATTTCTGTATTGATTAAAATATGCACCGCCAATCCTAAAATATATTAATTGCTTTTTACAAAAATGTCTTAATATGAGCACATACAATTAAAAACAAATGCACAAAAAAAAGAAGAAGAAGAAGAAGAATCCATTGATTCACATTTGGGATGTGTCACCTTCTTGAGGGACCTTAAGTAAAATTAGGGAGTAGTGTTACTAACTTCTTGCATGCTTTTAAGTTTAAGGATAGTAACATGTATGCCCTAATTTTAATTTATATATTAGGGTCTACCTGTGCATGCCGATGTATTAACACAGTAAACAACATACACAACCAATTCAAAATTTATTAATACACCTTTTTTATGTGAAGAGGGGGCTAAAAACATGTTGCTGGTTGACATAAGCAACAGCTAAACCGAATGAATCCAAATTACAGTACTGAAGAGCTTCTTTATTTCTTGAGCTGTGGCTGCAATGCAACAAATTCATATTTTAATGTAGCGTAACATCTGTTAATATAGATTTACAATCCATTAATAAATGTAATCTCAAAAGGTAAACATCCATTTTATAATACATTTTTTTTTTTACAATGTATCTAATTCAAATTGAAAAGTACACAATTAAATGCATATTTAAAGCTGCATAACAAGCTTATTGAGTGCTAAACATAGAAATAAAGAAAAAGACATTGAGCTGTTTGTCTTTTATTCTTTTCTCTTGAACACCTGTTGACAAACTACATCTTGACACGTCAACTCCTGTGTGGAGAGCAATGATTGATGACAAATGTATAAAAATCTGAGACTTACAAGACAACAAATCTTGGAAGATCATCATTTTCTATACCCACCAGGTACATTTTATCTCCTTCAATCCAGTGCTTCCAGCCACGATTGGCTTTCTCACCTTTCTGGATGCAAACAAGACTGTCCCCTTGCCAGGTCACCAAACTCTGCAGACAACATTATCATAATTGGATGATAGGGCAGGTGACAGAGACGGAAGGTTTGTAGGAAAAAGCTGGGAATCGAGCCCTTGTATGCCAAAGCCATTATTATGTCCAGCACAGGGGGGGCCTTCGTTTTTCTATAGGATCTCATCTTGTGCTCCACATACAATATGTCAACTCACCTTGACATTTCTGTTGTCGACTCCCTTTGTGAACTCATTAAACTCCACTCCTACAGTGAAGGCCAGCTCATAGTTCCTGAAGGTGCTCAGTGTTTTAAAGTGAAACACGTCTCCCTCTTGGACAATCACTTTGGTCTGAGCCAGACAGCCAGCAATTTTTCGCGTTGCAAAGTCAATATCTATGAAGAAATGATACACTGTACATTCGTCTTGAATGGGCGTTACACGTCACCTTGTGAATGTACGACATACCAAAATATGCAACATCTTACCCAGCGCTTTCATATAATCGTCAAATTTCTCATTGCTCTCCAGGATCCATTTGCCACTGAAGTCCACAGGCATAGTTGCAGCTTGTGACGCTGTTTTTGTGTTTGGTAGACTTTAATCAGTGAGAGGATGGGGTGATCTTTTGCTTTGATGCAAGTGGAGAATCGGGGAAGGGGGAGTGGTGGTCATGAGGACACAAAACTATTAATAAGTCACTTTATAATTTGCAGTGGATTGGCAAAGTCACTTGTTTTGGAGGGGGAGGTGGAAGTTTGGGGGAAAGAATCATTTGGTCTTTGCACGCTCAATGGGGAGCTTCCTGAGGCCACGCAAACACACAATGTGGCAAAGTCACAGTGATATGACTGTTTACATCCAGTCACCTCAAATCTGAAGTCTGGACAGTTGGCCTAAACAGTATCAAAAGCATTGATCTACTTCTACAACCTACATTCTAATATTTTTTCTTTAAATGAAGTTGTATATTATGTATTACCAACTGACTTGTGTGACTGCACCCTGTGACAGTATAATGTTTTTTTTTTTTTTTTGGACCCCGCCTACTGCCCGAAGCCAGCTGGGATAGGCTCCAGCACCCCCGTGACCCTTGTGAGGAATATGCGGTTAAATGTAATGGATAAGGACTTATAACTTATACTAATATATCTGTGCACTTGAGATAAACACGTTTTCTTTATTTTATAATGTTAGTAAGAACAACTTTAGTATATTATGATAGAAAGAAGCATTAGGGAGTAGGACTAGACAAGTTTTTGTACTTCTTCCTACTCCTTTTGAACATGTAAATTATGATACTATTGACAATTTCTTTTCTTTCTTTTTTTTTAACTACAATTTGTATTTTATATTTATGATGTGTTTATATGTTCAATAAAACCCAATCCAACCAAACCAAAGCTCTATACTATAGAAAATGCATGGATGGATGATTTTGTGCTGCAGTCTACCGAATAAAGTTCAAACAAAAAATTAAACAATAAAATAAAAAAAGAAATAAAATATTTTCTGCATGTAATTGAAATAGCGTTTTATTGTTTCCTTTTTAAATACAAACCAAGGCAGTTCCTCCGCTATATCTTAAACCAAAATGTCACAGTCTTCACATTGGCATACAGGATGTTTAGTTGTGTGACATTATGAGCGAGAGAGAGAGAGAGAGAGAGAGAGAGAGAGAGAGAGAGAGAGAGAGAGAGAGAGAAACATGATCAAAGTGTACACTAACTATTATCAGGGTGCCAACTTGCCAAGATGCTGAAACTATAATGACGTCATTGACTCACTCGTAATGGCTACAGTGTGAACTGAAACAAACAACTGTACTTTTTTAGTCATTTAGTTTGCCATTGGCAAATTTGTCCTTTAATTAACCACTCAAAGGGCAGATGACAAGACAGTGTTGGATTTCATTTTATTTCATTTTTACTATCACAGCGACACAGTCCCAAAAGAATTGGGAGGGAAGTAATTTATTTACATGCATTGTAACTGACACCCTTACTAAAGACACTTTCATCCCTCGACTACACTCCACTTCGTTGCGTCCAGATCCATCCAGTGCGGTCCACCTGTTTGATAAGCAACACTTAACAGCCTCTATGCTTCTAATGCGTACAGATAAGTTGATTAAAACAGCAGCCACCCTGAGCCAGTTCGGGGTGCGACACGAAATGCATGCCTGGGCTTCGACTGAGCAATGGAAGATCCAGTCAATGTTTTATTAGTGGCTTAATATCAGGGAGTAAATTACCGTACATAAGGGGGTGGGAATGTAGATGAGTGCATGAATGGACTAATTGGGAAGTTGTATGCTATGTCAACTGTGGGGTACCGTCTCGTTGGGTATAGGAACCACTTTAGGACTTCTTGAAGACCTGCTTGGAGACCACTCCTCCAGCTCTAAGCTCCTGTGAACAAATAAAACAAGTTGAGGAGGGAGCAACATACTGCAGTATTGGCTCATATATTGGAACTGCGCTCACAGTAATGGATCAAACGACCTTATGTAAGAATTAAGAAGAAAAGCAGGTCTCAGTAACCATAATAAAGTCTCACCAAAATTGGGGAAAAAACAAAACAAAACAAAACCAAAAACAAACAAACAAAAAAACAAAAGCGGTCATGTGGGGTCTCTAACATACAAAGAGCTTTGCACTAAACTCTCTTCAACTGTGATATCCTTTTAAATAGGGCTGAGCAAATAATCAAATTCAAATTGAAATTACAACGTAATACAATGGAAAATTTTAAATTACAAAGGCTACAAATTTTTTTTTGGGGGGGGGGGGGGCTTAAAATGCTTTATTTCAGTAGGCTGTCAGAGTTTATTCTTATATTATTTATATATTAGTGCTTAAGATATGCAGTCCATGTGTTTTCATGTTAATATTTCGAGAGAAACACAAAGTTGAAGTGATAAAGTCAAAGATTTCTTTGCATTATTGTTAATCTGGTAATCTGATTTATGACCAAGGCTCAAAATAACTTTTTTTTTTTTTTGTAGAGCAGTTTTCGTAACCAATGACTTGAAGATAAACATTCTAATTTTGAGGAGTAATCTTTTTCCTGGTTAATCCCAAAGATGTGTTGATGTATGAGTATTGTTGCTGTTTTATCAAACAATAAAAATATGACAAGATAACAAATGAACGGTTGCTTTTTTACACAACTAATAATTTTCTATTCTTAAATTCACGCTGAGCATAGCAGTAAACTATTTTCTTGAATAGAAAGATGTTCAGTGGGGCCATTTCAAACACAAATGCAAATTTAAGATTCAATTTAGCATAGTTAAGTAAATAGTCTTTCACCAAAGCTAAACTTTGGGGAGTAACTGTCATGTAATTTTGAGAACATTTGTTATGCAGATAGCAAACCAAAACTCAGGATTCTATTGTGAAAACGGACATACACTTATAACATTACTGATATTATTAGTATTTTAGCTGCTTAAAGATTTATTATAACACTTCAACACGAACACTATTCGTTAGTCCTATGGCGTTCTGCATTGTTTGTTAGACTTGTGCTAAATGGATTTATCTAAAATTACGTGGTTTTCTTAAGAACACAACTTGTAATTAATTCTCTTTGTTTTATGTTCAGTTCGATAGTAAACTTCAATTGGGAGCGTCAAACATCTTAAAGCCTCCTTTTTGTATCATTTTATTTTGTATCGTAAGTTTTTTGCTGGAAAGCCAAAGCAAAATATTGTGTCACTTGTATCTCAAGACACCACAGTACTTGTCTTCAGTGAACCTAACAAATGATTTTGAAATGTGGGAGGAAGCCAGCGAATGTTCTATCACGTTATGCCACCAGCACAGTAGAGAAACAAAAATGCATTATTTGTAGTCAATAAATACTTTAGGGGCCAATTATTTGAAACCTGCTAAAGTCCTGTGCCATAAGGGGGAGAAAAATGTTGACAATTAGAAAATAATATTTCCAATTTGCCATTGAATTGGTGGCTCAATGATGAGCCCCAAAATCCAATGGGTGGAATGTTGTCACGCAGGCTTCTGTCTTGTAATACCGTTTCCTACCACCAGAGATCGCTGCTGCTTTAAAAATCAAACGCTCCATCCGTCTCTCCCACGACTACCTGAAATCATCACGTTGGGCTCTCGCTTCAATTAAATAAGGCAGTTGATTACTTTCCGTTTGGGCTTTGTAGGCCGCAATAACAAAGATGGAATTCTCATTATTCCGAGCCTGTGATATTGGTCATTATTTCATGAACTTCTTTTCACATGCTAATGCTTTCATTACAAACCACAATGAGGGGATGAGATAAGATTTTAAAGGAGAGTCAGTGACGTGCTTTTAACTAATTACTACTGCAAAGTCAAGAAAAGAACGTGTTCATGTTACTGCGGGGCAACATGGTGAAATAGTGGTCAGCATGTTTGCCTCAGTTGTAAGGTTTTGCGTTCGAATCACAAGTCCAGCCTTGCTCTGGATTTTCTCTGGCTATGGCTTCCTCATACGTTTCAAAAACCATGGTTAGTTGATTCACCACTAACTTACAGTGCATATCTTTAAGCGACATTGTTTTAAAGGCAAGTCTTACTAAAGAAGATGGCAGTAATGCACCAAAAGTACTTGTCAACCGCTAAAATTGAGTAATCAAAGCTAGCAAGTAGCTCGCTATTTTAGCATTCGCCGCAACAATGATTTACTATTTACAGCAATAAACCACCACGGTTTCTACCTTGGCTACAATGAGATACGGGATTCTGGTTAAAGGAAGCCATTTTAAATTAAAAAGAAAAGCTTTTCCGTAGTAAGAGGCGGAAGTTTCGAATCTAACCAGATCTCGTTTGGGTTTTGGGTTCGAGTTTGAGTGCTAATTTTAATATATACAAGTGTAAGTCGCCGAACCAGCCAAACTATGAAAACATGTTTTAAATAACTTCTTGACAAAGTACCGTAATCACACTTTGTCTCTTAGTTGCAGAACTGTGAGAGTGGGAGAAAGGGATGTTCTTATGATATACGTGTGTTTTAATTAAAAATATATATTTTTTTAATGTGTGTTGGGAGGGGTAAAATACAAATATCGCTGGCGTCGGGGAAAAACCTCATAAGTCAAACTTTGGCAAATTTCATATTTTTTTCAAAAATGTATACTATTGGTCCGTCTAGGCATGTTTTATTAACTATTGACCAACCTAAAGTGTTGCTCCATTTGATGATGCAATATATAAAAAAAAAAAAAAAAACCTGACCGTTTTGGGTTCTCCTGAAAAGCTGCGATGTTGGTGATTCATGGTGTTGCCCCGATGTCAGTGATCTATAAAAACTACATAGTCTCGTGTCTGTATGGCAGATTTTCACTTATCGTGGTTTTCTTTTCTTTTTTTCCCTTTTTTTAAAATACTTTATTTCGAACATTTAAAACAATACAACAAAAAAAAAAGAGCATAATTTGACAATTGTCAAAAAGGAACTGAGGCATTTAACCAAGCAATTCCACGAAACAAGTATGAAATACAACTTTTTTTCTTTCTTAATAATAATAACAATAATAACTACCAAAAAAAAGTCATTTACAAAAGAAAACAATTTGTTTTTGTTTGGGTTTTTTTTCCGAAATGGAATAGGATGAAGCAATTGCTAATCTAGTCCTCTCCCGATTTTACCTCACTTATTACTTGAACTCATTATTTGTAAATGCCTTAACAAACATTGCACTTTCAACAACTGCTTTGTTATTATTCCTCTCTAGTGTATTGAGAATTTTATTTGATTTTTTATACAATTTGTCTCTTATTTTCTGGAACGTATCCCTACATAAAACTGTAAGCTGAAACATCTTCAGTTAATGTGCAATTGGATTTATAAAGAAACTCTGATAAAGCCTTAAAACGTAAATGAAGACATTTTCTGTTCAGCACATCACAAGTGAAGTTCCTCGGAGTTGCATGAGAAAATACATGCGGCGCGCATATGCGCCGAGAGGCATTTAATGATTTGGATGAAAGTATCCAAAATGTGCGATTTGTATTCATGGCAGGGGGGCCGACGTGTCCTTACCAGATGAAGCTCGTCTCCGTCCACCCAGTGGGTCCAACCTCTGCCTTCAATCTCTCCTTTCTGCACACACACCAACTTATCTCCTTCCCAGGTGATGGTGGTCTGCGTGTGCGGGTCAAGATGAGAGATTTATTACATTAGTATATCTGGACAGCAATCAGGCCCAACAGTATAATCAATGGCACCCGTGGTTAACATACACATGTAAACACGCTGCCTGTCAACAATCTGATAAAATCACTTCATAAAAGGATGCATGTGACCTTCACGCTCAGCCTTTAAATAAGATTATAGCTTATCTGTAATCAGCCTACCAGGAAACAAAAACGCTATTTTGCTCTCAAGGTATAAAGGTTCTCTTTCAGAATTCAATGTCACGGTTGGATTACATCAAGTACAATGGGATTAATTCTATTAATATCAACTGAATTTATTACATCATTAATGTTTGTATCTGACAGCTGTGTGAGTGCAGCACTGCATATTCATTTCTTGCCAGAGGCCAAGGCCTTCGCTGACGCCCTAAACAAAATCAGAGGGACTAAACTACATTCACAACCAAAAATTTGAATATTTAGTCCACAAAAATTAGACTAATTTATTCCCAAAAGTCCATTCTCTTCATTTTCAGTGTTCGTCTGGGCTGCACTGCTTCTACTGCATGTTAGATTTTTATTTTTTTTGTCCAATCAGGTTTCAGCTTCCATATCAACTAGGGATGTAATGATGTCCAAACATCACGATACGATATCACAATATGAAGCTCACGATACGATAATTATCACGATTTTGTGGGGGGTGTTGGCGATATTTAAAAAAGGTCACAATATTGTTAAAAAAAAAAAAGGCTGATACCCAAAAAAGCACAATATTGTGCTTTTGTACATAACACCAATGCATGTAAACCACCTACTATTTCTAAAAACAATATTGAGGCGCTGACATGCAAGCACACATTGAGTTCCTTCACATATTGACTCGCTTCACAAGCATATTACGTTCCCCTTCATCTGACAATTAGCACAGATTTTAAACATAGAAGGCCAAAACATCCCTAATAAAAATTTAATTGCACTAATAAATTAGCCACCAGAGGGTTCTAGAACGGCACAAATGGAACTCAACCTGACTTTTTTAACTGATGTGCTCCCTTTAAATATTGTGAACATGACGACGACGACGACGACGACATTGTGGCAGTTTTAATATCACAATGTCACGATATTGCCATTATCGTTAAATCCCTAATGTTAACTGCCCAGAACCTTCACAATCAGTCCTGCTGGCCCATCTAACTTAAACTATATACGAAAAGGGAACGTTTCCATCAGTAAACAGATTTCAAATTCACAAGCTGGCCCAGGATGACATCAGCATTTTTCCATCTTCTGATTGGCCAAATTTGATGTGTAAAACAAGTTAGTACACTAACTTGATCTGAACCAGTGGCCGGTTAAAATTTCAATTATTACATTCCACAATTAAAAAAAATCAGCATTATCGTAAAAAAAAAAAATAAAAAAAATACTAATACTAGTTTTTGAGTTGTTTAAACTTATACATTTGCACCTTTTTTACATTTTAAAATAACTAATTTAGTACATTTTGTTTCATCCAAAATAAACTTGCATAATTATAGTGTTTCAAAGAATTGTATTTGTTTTAAATTAATATTTTTTTATGTTTAAAATTTTCTTGTTTAGTACCAGAAAAGAAATGATCGTCCTACTGCACAGTGCACATGCTGCACTCCAAGTTCAAATTTTTGCCAACATAAATAAATACATATTATTATAAATTGTATTAGGTCCAAAAGGAACTACTATAATTATTGTGTTTATATTTTTTAATTGGTCTTAATAATTTTAAATGTTTAAACATTTTTTTGTTTTGTACAAAAAAATAAAAAATAATCGTTCGAATAATGTGATTTCTATTTTTGCCAAAAATAATCGTTATGACATTTAATACAATGTCTGTTTCTCTTGCATTTTCTCACCGGATCAAATCATATGTTGCAGGTTTCTCAATTGGTGAACGATCCAAACATCACAATCAGCCTTGTTAGCACAACACATTAGTCCAGCTACTCACCATACACTTCCTGTCATCCACCCCGGACAGATCCTCCTCGAACTCTTTGCCCACATAGAAATCCATGTTGTAGTTTTTGAAGGTACTGAGGGTTTTGATGATAATGTGATCCCCGTCGTGGACGATGTCCTTGTCCGGCTTCAGCAAAGTGGCAATTTTTCTGATGGCGACATTAACATCTGGAGAAGAAAATGCATTTTTATTTACTCGCAACCAAATAATTGTACTCTTTTTACTTTTATTCGTAAGATGATGTAGAAATGTATTGCTAAATAATACAATGTGGCAATCCTGGACAAATAAATTAAAAGACCCATTTCACAATTATAGAAGCTAATCACTTGTGTTTTAGAGATAGCAATGTATTTTTGAAATAATGGTGAGTGATGATCAAGGACCAAACTCACCAAGAGCCTTGAGGTACTCCTCAAAGTTGTCATTGGAAATCATTTTCCAGTATCCGTTCAGATCCACAGGCATTTTGGCAGTTCTCCCGAGGTTCCCTTACTCTCACTTGTCAAGGTTTGCAGTGGAAGGCCACTTGTGCTCGAGTGCAAATCCCACCGTCAGAATCTCCCATTTGAACCAAACGCAAACCCTAATCCGATTACTCGCCAGTTTTTCATTTTTCTTGTCACCTCCCATTTCCCAGCTCATGGTAAAAATCACGCAACAGTCCAAGCATCGCTACGATTTATCCTGCGCAGGCCCACGTAATATACAATGCAACTTGTGTGTGCTTTATTTCGCAGCGTGCTTACATCGTCTGTGAGGGATTAGCATGAATGAACTTCCTTCAGGTGCAAATATATAATGCCACGCGTTGGCCCTGAGCCCGGATTCATTCTTCTAATTAGATTCTTTCAGTAAGAAAAAAAAAAAAAAAAAGACACATACATGCATCTATTTCAACAGCCTGAATGAGTTCCACAAGCACAATCATCTGAGCTAAAAATTACCTAACAGGACAAAGAAATGGAACACAATAGGTTGGTCGTCTTAAAAACACTAATTTAATTTCGTAATCTCACATTGTGGGCCCACTGCAGCGAAATTCTTTTACAAAGAGGCTCTTTTAAAAATAAATGCCAGCAAGTGTCAGTTGCAAGGTGGCTTTCAGAAGTCAGCAGGAAATACCTCCTAGAGTTTAGCAACTCTCAGCAATACTTCAAGACCTGGCAGACGCACAGAAACTAAGCAACTAAAACACCCGTCCATATTACGGTCAAGGGTGAGCTGGAGCCTATCCCAGCTGACTTTGAGTGAGGGGTGATGCACACCCTTGACTGGTCGACAGCCAACCAATCACAATCACATATGTGAACAATTTAGTCTTCAATAAAGCCAAGATTTAAATCCTGAATCTCATAATTATTAAGCAGACACGCTACCCGTCCACAGTTCTGACTGCACCACACAAGGAGCAATGTTGAAATGAGTTGAATTGTTTCATTTAAACAAGAATAGTGCTTTTCCGCCATTGAACTATGTTGAGGTGAGCTGAGGAGCTTCATTTAAACAAAAGTAGTGCTTTGTGGAAACTAAAGTCTATTATAAACATTTTGAAATAGAAGCTATTAGGGATGAAGATAAAAATGTGGTGAGCTTCATGATACTAGTTGGCTATATGGTAGTAGCCTACTGACATCTTTTAACTGAAATGTTTAGGGTTTAAGTTCATCAAGTTTAACACATCTGGTAAAATATATTCAACCGAGTTAAAAGCAATTTATTTACAATTATAATATCAAACAGACCGTTTATAAGGCCTGAGTACTGACGCATAAAGAATTTTGGAATATGGGTGCATATGATTGTTGCAATTCATTCTGTAAAAAAACGGGCTGCATTTCAAGGGAAATATCTTTTGTTCGTCATGAGGTCATTGACCTTCCAATCAGCCCCCATTTGGGACGTTTGTCTTTTCTGAGTCATTTTTAACATGTTTTAGGGTTTTGTCCTCATGTGATATTCAACCAGATACGAGAATCCTGTCTCTATTTTATTACAAAAGTGTGAAATGTGGTCAGACTCAGTAGTAGTTGTCATATATATATTTTAAGCCTGGAGGTGGAAAAAAATTGCAGTCATAATAATAGGCAGTAATATTGTTTCAAAAATATATATTTTTTCCTCCCAGCCTTGTGAAACTGCATACATATAAGAAAACATTTGCGAAATAAATATCCATCCGCAAAGGAATCACGACACGTCCATGAAGTGAAGTAGAGCAAAGGCTGATGGAAGATGTTTTCTGCAAAACACATTCAAGTCCAACATCAATAGTATTGTTGTTGTACAAATCTCCACCACACTGCAGTAGAGTAAACTAAATCCTCCCCCGACCCTGACTGGAGAGACGCACTGATCTGTGATTGAATTCATATTTCAAGGATGTCTATGTTGAGCTCACTCTTGTCAGTCATCCAGATTCTCTGCTGGCTGCTGGGCCTGCATAAAAGCTTCAACCCTGCAGAATGACTGACCACACTATAATAAGGGCTCAAGTGCTATCTTCATAGTGGGTTGAAGGCCAGACGGTTCAGTGTGTACCTCAGTACGTATGTCGAGCTGGTGCATCGTCGGCTAGTGGAACTAAATCCCTCGTTTCTTGAAGGAAGCATTGATCTGTGTCAGTCGTTCAGACTCTCCAGGGGCTGCTGCGCTTGTTTGGCCAGCGGCCTCAGAGCCATGCCCTCATTTCGCCTCTCGCTGTCCTCGGTGTACAGCTTGTGCTGCTCAATGTATTCTATTACAGAGTCTGGGATCAGGTATTTGACGCTCAAGCCTCGCCTGAGAGCGCGCCGGACCTCTGTTGCGCTGATCTCGTTCCTCACCCATTCTTTCACCTGGAACAGATTTCAGTACAATTTGTTGGAAAACCCGCACAATGCGCGACATTTCAGTCAGGTGCGGCTAAGTTGCTAGGTGGGTTTAAACGTGAATTTTGCAAAACACTTTTGTCATACTGTATGTTAAAACTGTAAGACCTGACAGCAGAATGTTTTTTAAATTAGGGATGTTTGATACCACTTTTTTCCCCCAGACCGACTTTAGTACGAGTACTCAACTCTTGAGTAGGCACTGATACCGATGCCTAATACTGATACTACTAGTAGTTTTGATAAATAAAATAAAAAGATACTTTTTTACCAAAATACCAATAAGTCCCAATATAGCACTTTTCCTTAACGTTGCATGAACATATCAATTTTTTTTTGATAGTTTTGCCATTTATTTATAAAATATGTATTTTAGAACACACAAAAAAATGAATTTGAATAAATACATAGAAAAATTAAACTAATAATCCGGAGGCCAGAAAAAGTATCAATCTAAATATATGGTTGTACATCATAATGGGCACCTGTCAGTCAAATACTGAATGTCTTTAGTATTGGGTATCGGCTTGATACCTGGCATTGGTACTCGGCCATCCCTCATTTAAATAATCTTTTGACAGATTATCCCTCCTTGGCCTAATCTCAGGCCTTTCACTGTATTTGAATTATTATTTTAAAACTTGTCAACACTGCAACAAAAGTGGACCTATCAGAGTCAGAGACAGGTGGCATGACCGAATAAGTGTCACTGATTTTCACATGCACTGCCACGCACCTCATAATCAGTTTGCGAGATGCTTGCACATGGGATACACAGCAGCTTAATCGTGATTTCCAATGTGGACGGCTGCAACACCGCCAAAAGTCACGGGGTAATCAGGTAAGTAAATCACCCATCACATATTTTTTAACATTTCGTGTTTGGCAACTTTAACATGACTAAGCCATGTTAGCAACATAGCAGCTGTGGCTAATGTCGGCTTGTATACAATGAAAATTGGACATATAGTGCATGTCATGAAGGGTCTGGCTTTGGTCAGGGTGGCAAGGGGAGGGTGGGAGGAGTGAAGTGAGGCTACATTCAAATATTGCTAGCAGCATGAAAACGGCATACTCCACCTTTAATAATGGACAGTTTGACCATTTAATTCAGTGATTGTTTGCATGCCACGAGAGGGCGCTCATTTACCACTACGCACTTCGAGAATCACTGACCTGGAAAATGTTTTGTCTGTGGCGCCAGAGGGTGTCGGATTCGTGCACCGTCTGCTCGGGCTGCAACCCCCCTCGACTAACACACACCAAGCCGAAGCGCCCGACCACCTCCTCCATGTGGTCATCCCGCCAAAGGCTGGGAATCTTGAATGTTTCCAGGAAATCGGCTCCACACAGAAGCTTGAGCTGAGGAGGAATGCCTGAAGGGAAAATGATGTACAGAAAGTGAGGGGGAAAGCTGTGTCCAAATTAATTGGGGCTGCATCCTTCAGAGGCTGCATTTGACGGCCAAGGCGAGAAGACTATAATTTGAAGGATCCTTCATATGCAGCCCACAAACGTGTCTTTCTTTTCAGGATTCACTATTACTCAGAGCCTCTTGTAGACATCCTATCAAAGGTAATCTCAATTTGCTCATCTCCAGTTGTTTGTGGCAATGATATTAAAACTATAAATTATGATTTTGTGTGCACTTTATTCCTACTTCATGGCCACAAATGAGAATTTAACACATCATATATACTTTGTGGCCACAAATTTGGAATGTTGTAGCCACAAGTAACCCCTATGGTGCACACATAATATCTACAGCATGGGTGTCCAAACTACTGCCAGGGGACCATTTATGGCTCACCATCTATTTTTCAGCGGCCTGCGAGTTAAACTAAAATTGATATTTGACCAGGCTTGTTAAGTAAGAAGGGAGTGTATCGAAAAGATATGTGCCACTACTACTAATAAATTGGATTATATATTGTAGAGCTTTTCAAGATATGCAAACATACAAATAAACTATTTATGCCAAAAAAAAATAATGTTCTGAATAAAGAAAATTCCATTTTAGAAGGAAAAAAAAAAATAATCCACTTTCTGCTATATATCAACATTAATGATACTGAAATAACTATTTTAAAAATAACGCTGACAGTTTGCTCTTGTTTTGGTTCTGAATGCTAAGATGGGAATCATGGGATTGAGCTGCTGTTCAGTGTAGGGGTAGATCTAGTCTAGTGGGATAAAGGGCCAAAGCCACCCCAAAATCTCAAAAATTCTAAGCAAATTTGTCTCATCACCTTTAACAGAAAGCTGTTAAGTAGCAGTTTTTACAAATAACCAACAATAAACAATTGCAATTTACATTTCTCCCCACTGTCATGTCTGGGGCTCTGTAGTGTGAAAATACTGCAAATTACCCACAACAGTTGCTATTTATCTATTGCTGATATTTGACATAGTTGTGAGGGTCAATCGCCCAGTGTGCTGGTGGGAGTCGCTGACTGTATTTTTTGGCTATTGATTGTCCAATTCAGTTGCCTTCAGCCGTATCACAGTGCGGAGCAGGCATTGCAGTTAAATGTCCACACAACTCTAGATTGCATGTGTGAGATGCTAGTTGTGCAACAATGCAAACCAATGCGACGTGGTCATGAACACAGTCTTAAAATGATCCTTAAGCAGTCGGCTTTTGCTTAAGCACGTGTTCTAACAGTGCTAGATACAAATCCTTCACGCTGGCCCTAAGCTTGGAAAAGAGCAACATTTGCAAAAGAAAAGATTTCCCAGAGAACCATGTCCTTTTGGTACATTCAAGCAATTGACAAAACACCATTTGTGTTAGCACAGCGGTCCCCAACTACAAGTCCCGGTAGCCATTTGGTACCCGGCCACACAGATACAGATCATCTTCTTTTTTTTTTTTTTTTTACCGGTAATTTATTACAGGGTTTCTGCAGGTATTAGAAAAATATAATTTAATCCTTTTTTTTTTTGTTTTTACCTCATACTGCACGCATGTGACACACATATCTGCATGTACTGCTTATATATTAGGGCTGTCAGTCGATTACAAATTTTTATTGGAATTAATCTTATGATTTCAAACATAAATTTAATCACACGTTATATCTGTTCTAAACGCACATAAAAAAAAAAAAATCAGGTTTTTCATACTCTTGTTAATTAACATAAAAGTGGAGAATTATGGTTACCAAAAACAGTGGTTGTATCTTTTAGTTCACCGATACAGTAATTTTATAGTAAGTAATTCAATCAAGTTATTAGAAGTTAAAAAGCCAGACTAGACAGTGAAAGGAGTGTGAAACACTGATTCATAGATGTGTGTTGAGGTAATTTTCTGTTAGTGGGGGGCATTACTGTTTCATGTTGGATGTTGGTCAAAGGAATGGTACATTTTTCTTTTCAATTTCAAAGCAATTTGCATTCGGAGCATGAATCAACTCGTAGACTCCAGGTCATCCGTCCACACAAATACATATATATATTTTTTTATCACATTTATTATTGTCAAATTGTGTTATAGTGGCTCCTTTGCATGATATATGTAAAATAAAGCATCAACAACAATTTTTTTTTTATCAATTACATTGTAATTTTGAATGCCTCTGGACATAATATTTAATTGTTTTTAATGCCATTTAAGGCCTTAATTTTAGCAAAATCAATTAAATGACTTAATGGTTTTTAATGACGAGCAGAGATAGTATTATTTAATTTTAATGTATATTTTTTTAATGTCATCATCACCATCATTATCATCATCATCATCATTATTATTATAATTATTATTATTATTATGGTAATAAGTTCTTACTTTGAGAGGGACTGCTGTTTCCACTGGAGTCGTCATGTATCCTCTGTTCATACTCGTTTAGAATACGACCATAATGATACCTGTCATGAAAAAGTTGGGAGGTTATTTAACGTCATGTGAAATATAAACCAATATATTATTATTATTTTTTTTTTCCTGGCATATTTGAGAATTTATCTATTATTCAAATGATGGATGTTGGTTAATTAGGCGGTGCTGAATCAGTATGTGTGACAAAAGAAATAATTGTGTGGTTTAGGGGGCGTCATTCGTTGTTCCTCTGTTAAGCTTCTTAAAGCCGTTCTATTCTAAGTGTTGGTTAGTGAAACCAAGTGTGGCGCTCAGAGCCTGGAAACAACGGGCCACTTTATATCATGATCAGCACCCACGTTGCGCAAACAGGGATCAGAAACAACAATGTGAAGGGGAGGAGCAACACTCGTACGGGGATTTGTGTGAAATATTGAGAAAGCGGGAAGGACTATAAAAATTATTTTTTTTTTTTAATGGAGGTGGCTGAAGTAAGCCAAGGGGGGATTTTACAGAGTGCCCAAATTAGCAATAACAGCTTTCACACGGCATTTCCAGAAAATTGGGGCATAACTAGTTTGACAGAACATACCGTGTACAAAGTGCAAGTTCACACAGCTTCATGTATTCAGATTAATTACATGCGTCATGATGACGACAATATAGTGACACTATACCAACCAAATATTGCTCACAATACGAATGCTTTTGGTTTTCGCAAACGCAAACGTAGCCTGTAACACACGATATTTCAGTAATGTGGTATCTCAGTGTGAACACTAGGGGGCACTATACATAAGGCGAACACAGAGAAGAAACAAAGAAATAAGACATGAAGCAATTTGTATACTCTAGTGGATATAGGCATGAATGTCATGTTACCTCTATGTGTTAACTACAAATTAAATGTGTAATAGAAATACAGGACTGCTTTTTGGTAACACCACAAATGAAATCAGGGCCCTACATTAACTACGGAGGTGAGCATTTTAAAAATTGTTGCTGGCTCATCATTCGTCAGCGCCCAGGGCAACCTTTCATTCTCGTCAGTCCTCTTTTTTTTTTTTTTTTTTTTTTAACCGAACCAAACTGTAATCGTCAGTCCTTCATTATATTTAGAGCTGTCAAAGCTAAAGCGTTAACTAGTTAATTAATCACAGCGGATGGCTAATTTAAAGGTAGCACAGGTTGTGTTTGAGCAGTAAACATCTACATGCATTAAAGTAAAGCATTTAATAAATGTGTATGACATTCAGAATATGTGTTCATGTCAAAATATTGGGATCATTTTTCTTCCCCATGTTAAACTATGAAAGTAACTAACTTATTAGAAAAAGAGGATGAGCGTCAAAAAATGTTGAAGACACCAACATTAAATGTCGAAAGTATGTAAGCATGTTAATACATAACAGGTGCTCTGAATAAAAAGCCTTTTTAATTAAGCGATTAATCGTGATTAATCAAAATTCTAAGGTGATTAATCTGATTAAAAGTTTAAATCGTTTCACAACTCTAATTTTAACCATGCTTCCGTCATCACCACTATTTTAAGACCAACAGACACAGGTGGGCAGCTCGTCAGTCCATCATCACTGATCAGCAAAATGGGGTCCGTCAGTGACTGACGATTACACCGACGGACGGAAATCCACATCTGTCAGCACTTAGGTCCTTGTCATTCGTCAGAAAATTCCAAATTTTAACCCTCACCTCATGGTGACCACCGTTTCAGTCCAATCAGACTGCTGGCTCTCCCATTCGTCGACTTTGACCCAGCTTGAGCTCTGTAGCGCCATCTTTGCCATGGCAATCCTGTGCTTTGCCAGCACTAGGCCTTGCTTCCCGTAGCTGTCACTCACAGGAGACACGATGCCACCCACCACTTGGTACTGGCCTGGGGGGGGGAGAGAATATGAATTCACTTTTTCTAGGTCAGGACAGCCGACATAAAAAATAAAGGAATATATTTACAGCATAGGCATCACTGTATGTGTTATTTAAGTTTTAGTAGAACACATATGCCAAGAAGTTAAATAAGAGAATGTATCAGAACATAATGTATCATAACATAATGTGTCAGAATATTTGCAGTTATAATAAATATGGTATGTTCAATGAAGACGACCATTACAGATTGAAAGTTGACTAACTCTGGCCAGGTAACATGATATCACCTAGTGGTCCATTAGTGAAATAAATGTAATTTATTTATTTTTTGCCCCCCTCCATTTAAAAAAAAATGCACTATTAAAAAATTAAATAATGGACAAACACCTTGTATATATGTAAGGCCTTAATTAGAGTATAATGTATGATTCCTTACCTAACACAGAGTGAGTTGTATAATAATAATAATAATAATAATAATAATAATAATAATAATAACTATTATTAGTATTATAACATACATACATACATACATACATATATATATATATATATATATATATATATATACATATATATATATATATATATATATATATATATATATATATATATATATATTGTTTTTGTTTTATTCATTTTTTTTCCCTTTTGGACACATTACAGGTTACGTCGATCACATCACATCATTTGCAACATTGACATCCGAAAGAAGGGCTGACAGGTAGAAGCCGATGGCTTATTAGAAACCTGTCCCCATCGATCCATTACTAAACGCATCAGTCATATACATTGATTAAAAAAATAGTCATATATATATATATGTAATAATAATATAATAATAATAATAATATATAATAATATTATATATATATATACACATATATATATATATATATATATATATATATATATATATATATATATATATATATATACATATACATATATATATATATATATATATATATATATATTAACAATAATATGTAAACTGAGCACACAACCCACCACAATATAATTACATTACTATTTATTTCAGGGCCATGTGATGTGCCTTTCTGTCATTGGAATTAAATCATATTTGATCAAAAAAAATATTATCACCTAAATGGTAATTTAAGGGCTACAACCTGTTTAAAAGTGAGAACCGTATCGATGATACTATCAATTTATTGCATAAAATTTGATTTGTATATGGAGGTGTCTACCCAATGTTAGTAATACACATAAGCAGCAAAGACAAAACGCAACCACTTGGCAAGTCACATTTCCCCGGATGAAATCTAACCTGTGTTGTACATGTGGTCTCTGGCAAGCTCAAACAGTCTCATGTGCTGGTTGGTGATAGGATTGAAGGATCCGCAGGCTAACAAGACTAGCGGCACACGCTGGATGGGCATTTTGGTTAAAGACCTTCTCAAAATGGCAAAAGGACCTGAAAATGAGAGAAAATAACATTACAGACTCTGCCCAATGTCTACAAAAAGTGACAGACTGATAGACAATTTGAAGCCAGGTCACTGATTTCTGGTTTTGGACATTTGTGGGAGTGTAGACATGTCAAACAAAAATGCTGCTTTTATGTCTATGATATCATCATGAACACATGGCCATGTCTAAAACCTCAGAGTTGCATTACAGATCCATTAAATACATTACTTAGGGGCCAACCTTACCATGAGGCAAATACAGGCAACTGCCTGGGACTCTCAGATTTCCAGGTACCCCAAACGTCTCATAAAAACATAAACTTGGCTTCGACTTGATTATTACTGTTTTAATCTCATTTCTCACTCATTCATCATTAGTTTATCGTGATTGTTTCGAGTGCTCACGTCTCATTTTTGCAATGGGCTATTCTACCTTCTTATTAGCCGTGCAGAAATATTCTTAACGTTAAAATAAAGTCAGCTAAGTGAGAGATTTTTATTTTATTTTTTTTAAACAAGCACTTCTTCACTAACAGGACAGTCAACACACCGTGTCGGTGAAAATACATTCAAATAAGGTGTAGTGTTGTCCACATTAATTATAAGAATTACGCTGATTTGAAGCGGGCAGAATGGACCATTGATTCCGGTCAGAGAATCAGGAGTCTGGAATGTCTTGAATGCTTTAATGGCAGCAGGTGGAATATTATTTGTCCAATACAAATTGTATTTACATGTATGTATGTGGGTGTATGTGTGTGTGGTCTGAAACAGAAAGAATAAGATGCAGGAATTAAAATACAAGCCCAAATGGGAAACGAAAAGAGCTACATTACAAACAATGTAGGATGGGTAAGAGCTAATACTAGCTTCCGTGTAGGCCGTGAGCGGCACGTTCTATTTTTAGCATCGAAGCTCCGCGGAGTTAACGAGGCAATTGAGCACCGTACAATGTAAACGAGCCAATTAAACACAGAAGTTACATGAACTATAAACATAAATAGCACACATTTAACTGCATATATAGCACATATGGATGTTATTTCTCACAACTATAATACTTACTTATCGTCAGTAACGCACACTGAAATGGTGCTGCCGGAAGTAAGGAAATGAACTAGTGTGTTACATCAAAAGAAGACGTACGTGAAACGGAAACAAACTTTGTTCCCCCCAGTCTTTCTGACACAGCCGCCCCCAATTGTCTGTCAGGATAATTGTCCATCCTCAGGAAGACTGCTGCGATCGCCGTTATCTTCTTCGCTCAGCCGAGGAAGAGGAATCAAGCGGATGACCGGACGGGTATAGATCTTCTCCCTTACCTTAACAGCAGCTGTACGTACTCTACCATCTGGAGCAGGGAAGGTCTCTGTTATGGTGCCCACTGGCCAGGATGCTCTCGGAAATCGAGGATCAACGACGAGGACCACCTGACCAACAGTGAGCTCCTTGGAGTCTGACTGCCACTTTGGACGATCTTGTAGACCTGGCAGGTACTGGCGGACGAAAGATGACCAGAAGTTGTCAGCAAGCACCTGGCTATGCCTCCACCGACGTCGCCCCAGAAGGTCTTCGCTGTCGTAGATGGCTTGTGGAAGTGACGAATCTCTGCGTCCCATGAGTAGCATGTTCGGCGTTATTGGGTCAGGATCGGCGATGTCCGTCGATACATAGCCAAGTGGCTTGGCGTTCAGTATGCCTTCTACTTCGATGAGCAGGGTTCGTAGAACGGGTTCCGGAATGACTTGCTCCTTCAATACAACTCTCAGGGAGGCTTTGATTGATCTCACCTCCCTCTCCCATGTTCCCCCGAAGTGCGGAGCGGCTGGTGGATTGAACCGGAACTGTATCTTCTGCTCTGCTAGTTGTGCTTGGAGTTGAGGGCTCATTGCCTGGAAAGCCTCTTGGAGTTCGCGGCTACCACCGGTGAAGTTAGTGCCATTATCGCATAGAACCTCAAATGGCCTCCCTCGACGAGCCACGAAGCGGCGAAGGCAGAGCAGGAAGGCGTCAGAGTCTAAGCTCTCGAGGAGGTCTAAGTGGAGGCACCTGGTAGTCATGCATTTAAATAGAATGCCCCATCTCTTTTCTCGGCGACGACCGATCTTCACAAGGAATGGGCCAAAACAGTCCACTCCAACTGAGTAGAAGGGAGGTTTGTAGAGCCTCAGTCTGGCAGGCGGGAGATCTGCCATTCTTGGACTTTGGGGTTTAGCCCGCCAGAACTGACACTCTCGGCAGCTGTACTGGTGCTTGCGGATTGCCTCACGCCCTCTTAGGATCCAGAATTGGCGCCGCAGCTCGGCGAGGACGCGTTCTGTACCTGGATGGTGGAGTCTTTCATCACAGTCTTTAATGAGCAACTTTGTGAGAGAGTGCTTGGGATCCAGAACGATAGGATGGACCGATTCAACATCAAGATCGGTAGCTCGTCGAAGCCTGCCACCGACACGGACGAGACCGGTTTCTGGCTCGTACTCTGGAGCGAGAGAACCAAGCCTGCTTCCTGAAGGGAATGGACGGAGCGCCTTAAGAGCCTGAACCTCTGCTGGAAAGGATTCTGCTTGAGCTTGGACAAACAAGGCTCTCTCAGCGCTGGTGAAGTCTGTGGCTTCGATTTGAGACCCAGCGTCGGCCGCCCCATGACGGGAGCGCACAGTAGCTTTAACCAGTTCCGTCCACGTTGGGAACTGGCTGGGGTCAGGGAGCTGGAGGCTAGGTATCTCTGAGACCGCTCCGATGAAGCTACTCTTCTTGAGCTCGCTGTGATCTGGTTCGGCAGATGTATTGGGCATGGTTGGCCACTGGTCTGGAGGTCCGGACAGAAATTTGGGCCCAAATCTCCACTGGCGATGGCCCAACAGCTCCTTCAAGGTGAGGCCTCTAGTGATGTGATCGGCAGGATTACGGGGTGAATCCACATACCTCCAGTTTGTCGAGTCGGTCAGTGTCTGGATTTCTGCTACCCGCGTTCCAACAAAAACTTTATAGCGACACGATTCGGACTGCAGCCAGTGAAGTACGGTGGTGGAATCGGACCAGCAGACCACTCGGTGGATAGGGATGGTGAGTTCGGTCTCAAGCAGCTTGACGAGTTGCGCTCCGGTTAATGCCGCACTGAGCTCAAGACGAGGCATCGAAAGGCACTTCTTGGGAGCGACCCTGGAGCGGGCTAGGACGAAGGCGACATGGACTTTACCTTGGTCGTCAGTTGTTCGCAGGTAAGCGGCAGAGCCGTACGCCCTCTCTGAGGCATCGCAGAAGACGTGGAGCTGCCTAGTCACTGTGGAAGTATCGGCACTTGGTGGTGTGTAGGCTCTGGGCAACTGCACCTGAGGAAGATTGGGCAGCTGGTCAACCCATGTCATCCACTGCTCTTTAAGCTGGTGATGTTCGATGGGGTCGTCCCAGCTCAGATCTTGCTTCCAAAGATCTTGGATAAGAACCTTGGCTGTAGTTGTAAAGGGTATTATGAAGCCTAATGGATCGTATTGGCTTGCCAGAGTTTTGTACAGGTTTCTCATTGTGGGCTGAAGAGGCTCGGGTGAGCGATGTCGGTAGCCCATGGTGTCGTCGAGACAGTTCCACTGCAGTCCCAGCGTGTGCTCATCCAGGTTGGCACTATCACGGGACAACCACAGCTCACTACTGACTGATCTTGCATCAGAGGGCAAGTGTTCGATGACTGAAGGCAGATTGCTCGCCCACTGTCTAATCTCGAAGCCACCTTTGGCAAGGAGGTTGCGTAGTCCGTCCACAACGGCTTTGGCATGTGCAGGATCAGGTGTGCTGTAGAGACAGTTGTCAACATAGAACGCTTGGGTCACAACCTCTGCAAGTTCTGGTTGGCTGACTTGGGAGTCCTCCACATGTCGCTGCAGAGCGTATGTTGCACAGCACGGACTGCATGTGGTCCCGAAAGGCAGGACTTGCCACTCGTAAATCTCAGGTTCTGCGTCTCTCTGCATGTTTCTCCACAAGAAACGCATGATGGGCTTGTCAGCAGCAAGCAAAAGCACCTGGTGGAACATACTGCGGATGTCGCCGCTGATGGCTACGCTGTGCTGGCGAAACCTCAGGAGCACCCCCAGCAAAGTAGGACCTAATGTAGGGCCTGGGAGCAGTTGTTCGTTTAGGGATTGCCCTTTGTATTGAAAGGAGCAGTTAAAGACAATACGGTCCTTGCCATTATGATGAACAAGGTGGTGCGGGACATACCAGGACTCTGTGGACTTGTGTGCTTCTTCAGGTGTGATCTTTGCCACGTAGCCTGCTACTTCCAGTTTCTGGATTTCGGCACAGTAGGTGGCGGCCTTTGATGGGTCCTTGGCAAGTCTACGTTCCGTGCTACGAAGGCTTGGTAGTGCTGCTTCCCTTGGAGCATGTAGTGGAACAGGAGGAGAGCGGCGGAGGAGTGGCGTGGCATAGCGTGAAGCTCCCCCTGTGTCTACCCGGACTGTAGAGGCTTGGAGAAGACTGAGTGCTTGTTGGTCAAGCTTAGATCTCGTAACTGCTTTCTCGCAGTAGGGTAAAGTGTCCAGCTGCCAGAGGCGTTGCACATGCTGCAGTAGCTCTGTGTTCATTGAAGCCGTAGAGATATGCAGACATCGAGATGCGCCGTGACGACTCTGTACTGGAGTCATGGGACCTTGAAGGCACCAGCCAAGGCGTGTGCAGACTGCAACTGGACCATCTGGAGGCCCATGGACGGTCGGCTGCACTGGAGTGATGAGGTGACACATGTCGGAGCCAATGAGGATAAGTGGATGCACGTGATTGACAGCCTGCAGTGGAATGCCCCGCAAGTGCTTGTGTGCCTGCTGTAGAGCAGCAATGGGGTAGTGGTGCTCAGCAAAGCACAATCCGTCAGCAGAGAAGGCATTGGAGATGAGGTACCTCTCATTAGGTTTGGAGAGAGGAGACACTTCAAAGGAGACGGTAAAGCCCTGTAGCTGTCTCACATTCTGGTGTATTGTCTGAATGGGAAGGGTCTCCGGCACTCCTGGTAGCTTGAGGGACTGGAGAGCTTGTGACAAGATGATCGTACGTTCCGAGCCGTCATCTAGAATTGCGTACGCTTCCATTGTCTGCTTGGCATGATGAATGAGGATCTTCACCACCTTCAGCATCACTCTCTGTGCACGGTTGGGTCGGTCGAGGTAGACCTTCGTGGAAGCTGGGTTCACCACCAGGACTGCATTGGAAGTCTCGTGGATAGAATCATGCAGGACAGTGAGATGCTGTTCTTGGCAGACCTTGCAAGGACGTTTGAGGTTGCAGTTCTCTACGGGGTGGCTGCGACCGCATTTCCAGCAGCGGTTTCCATCCTTGATCCACTGGGTAATCTGACTGGGGGTGAGCTTCTTGAAATTCTCACAAGAGTTCAGGTAATGTTCTTTGTTGTCACAGTGAGGACAGTAAGGCTGTGGCTTAGGCTTAGCAGGCTTGGGATGAGGGCACTCTTCCTTCGCCGTGAGAAGCACAGGTGTGGACCGCTCCTTATCGATGGTTGAGCTAAAGTTCCTTTTAGTTTTAGCTGGCTTGCTCGGCTCGGACTGGTACAATGCTGCGGCACGGCTGGAGATGCGTTTGGCTTGTGATTTGACTTGGAGCCAGGTAGCAAGATCAGGAAGCGTGTAGGTTCGGTCGGAGCCTGACTGTAGGATCCCTCGGTTGAGGCAATACTCTACGAAGCTGTCACGGTAAGGAGGAGGCAATTTACTCAACAGCCGGTCGACGTGTGATCCACACATGAGCTCAATGCCATTGTAGCCTTCTAGTGTCCTTAGCATGCCCACGAGTGACTGGACGGACAGAGCAAATGAGTCAAAACTGTTAGCATCACTTATCTTGAGTGCAGGAGAGTTCAGGATAGCACCAAGCTCTGACTGGATGAGCTGCCTCGGTTGACCATATTTTTCTTGTAGTGCATTGAGGGCTTCTGTATACGGGCTTACGTGGTGCATGTACGCCTTGGCAAGTTGGAGAGCACTAGGTAGCTTCAGATGGCTCAGTAATACTTGATATTTATAGTGCTCACTCAGATGACTGTGGTTATTGAGGAGACTGTCCAGCGCCATCTTCAGTAGAGCGAAGTCACTCTCACGCCCGCTCTCGAACACTGGTAGCGTGGGCTTTGGAATGCCAAAGGCAGAGGCGATCAGCAAATCTGCTCCGAGCTGTGGCTGTAGACCAGGATAGGGGGCAGGTGCTGGTGTAGGAGCCTGGACAGGAAAGGAAGATGCACGAGGCTGCTCCCATCCTTGTGTTGCCTTTGGCAGTGGCGGCTGCGCTGTGTTGTTGTGGTAGGAAGAGCGATGTGAGGCTGGAAGCTGGTCGTAGTGGGGCACTACTTGAGTTTGCGTTGTTTGCGGCGTACTTGTCTGCTGGGATGACGAAACTTGAGTCATATTGATTTGTGGTAAATTGCGTTTTGGAACAGCCGCGTCGACACTCATCAGCGCTGCTGTCGGCGTAGGCAACGGTTGAGTTGCAGTAGCTGCTTCGATTGGATTGATACGAGGTGGACGTGAGTTGGAGTGAGGAAGAGCAAAGCTGCCTGGAGCAGGTGTAGCTGGTGGACGTGGCTGATATGTGCTCGATGTACTGCTGTTAGTGCTGAGCATTGAGGTGACCAGTTTAGCTAGTTCCACATCCGCCTGTAATTGCTGTAGTCTGCGGTTTTGGTCCAGGCGTTTGCTAACAGCCTCCCTAGCTTGGATGGCTTCCTCTTGTGCTTGTTGAGCAGCTTTGGCTTGAGCTTGTAATCGCTGGAGTTCACGCTCAGCTTCTGCATCCTCTTCTAGTTGTCTCTGAAGATTAGCAAGTTGAAGTTGTTTAGCATTCTCTTCCAGAATTGCAGATTGGATGGGAGAAAGTCCATCTTGTGGGTAGCGGCCAACGGAGTAAGTTGTGTGTCTCCCTCCTGAGTGTGAACTGGAGTTGGTTATAGAGCTGTGGGATCTCCTCGAAGTACTTCTGAGTCTGCTGCTGGAGCTGGATGAAGTGATTGGAGGTTGTGAGCCGTGTGCTGAAAAGCCAACTTCATAGTCCATTAGATGAGGGGGAAGACGAGTATCTCTGCGGGGCCTGCTGGATGTGTTCTCCGTCGCTGCTGCGGGGTCCATTGGGCTTTAGTGTTGCTTCAAATCCGGGCTCGAAGGACCAAATTTAATGTAGTGTTGTCCACATTAATTATAAGAATTACGCTGATTTGAAGCGGGCAGAATGGACCATTGATTCCGGTCAGAGAATCAGGAGTCTGGAATGTCTTGAATGCTTTAATGGCAGCAGGTGGAATATTATTTGTCCAATACAAATTGTATTTACATGTATGTATGTGGGTGTATGTGTGTGTGGTCTGAAACAGAAAGAATAAGATGCAGGAATTAAAATACAAGCCCAAATGGGAAACGAAAAGAGCTACATTACAAACAATGTAGGATGGGTAAGAGCTAATACTAGCTTCCGTGTAGGCCGTGAGCGGCACGTTCTATTTTTAGCATCGAAGCTCCGCGGAGTTAACGAGGCAATTGAGCACCGTACAATGTAAACGAGCCAATTAAACACAGAAGTTACATGAACTATAAACATAAATAGCACACATTTAACTGCATATATAGCACATATGGATGTTATTTCTCACAACTATAATACTTACTTATCGTCAGTAACGCACACTGAAATGGTGCTGCCGGAAGTAAGGAAATGAACTAGTGTGTTACATCAAAAGAAGACGTACGTGAAACGGAAACAAACTTTGTTCCCCCCAGTCTTTCTGACATAAGGTAAAACGTACCTTGACTGTAGTTTTTCCTTTCTAAAACTATTACTCTGTAAAGCCTCATTTTTATTTTGAGGACGCCCATTAGGTAGTAGCACCCACAACAAACACCTCCATGGTCACGTCCATCTTGGTTTTGCGTAGAACGGAGAACCCGGATGTAACAGACACAAAAAAAAAAAGACAAAAAAAAAAGAAAAATCAGAACCTTAACGAAACCACTACGTATCGAAAGACTAAAAACAGCAGTGTTAAGAGAATGTGTTACACTGAGAGGCGGTGTACTTTTTTATGTGTCACAATGTTTTAGTTCCGTAGGTGTAACAAACAAGGGTTTATTGTTCCGGTTTAAAAAAGGAACGACAACGGTTTATGGGCGACACCTGGTGGACGGAGAGTCATGACGGCGCTGTCCATGGTAGATACATAAATACAGAACACTATTTGAATTGCAGCAAAAATAAAGACTGTAAGACTTATTTTATAGGGGAAATAATTACATTTAGAAATATAAACATTTCACTTCATTCAATATATAATTAATAGAAAACATCATAACTCACCCATCCATTTTTTGTGTAGTCTGTGCATAATTCAGATGTCAAAAAGCTACTTGGCAATAAGGTCATAGAGTTTAAAAAAAAAAAAAAAAAAGGGGAGTTAACCTTTTATCGTTATAAAGGTTATTAATATTAAGGGTTGAAACTGGTACTGGTTAAAACAAAACAAAGAGCACACGACTGAGTTTAGGATTTTTAAAAACATGCCATTTAAAATATATGTCATCAAATCTCCAATAAATCCCACCTCTTATCTCCCTTTGGAATGATTAGCGATAAGAAGAAGCTAAGGAGGTAAAGAACACTTCATTATAATTCTCTCCTTGACTGCTTTAAATCAGCTGACCCCTTTCATGGAAACAATAACAAAGGAACATGTGACAGCGTGCAGATGTAACTTTGTGTTTCTGCTTGTGTGTTTGTGTGGTTGTTATCCTCTAACTCACTTGAGGGCTGCCTCTCGCTCTAATCCCAAAACGCACACACCCACACCCAAGAGCAGAGGAAAAGGGAAGAATGATTGGAGAACATATGGCGTGAAAGCTGAAAGACTTTTCTGACAGAGAAAGCTGTGCCGTTCTGATTCTTTTTAGGAAGATGCAGCTGCAATATATCAAATGGCAGCTAATGTTTCTCACTGTGATAAATTTCCATTACCCAAGTCTATCTTAATTCATATAAGAGTGCGGAACATTAAAGGGGACATAGTGAAAACTGACTTTAGATTGCGTGTGTACATATGCTCAATGTAGCCTATAGGTGAGTCTCTGGAGTGACTGCCACCCGCATTGTAAAATTACACAACCAAGTACATTTTTTAAATTTTTTTTTTAATTATCTGCCTGTTTTTTAAAATGTGTCTGTGAATGATCCATTTTACATTAAGATTAGCCCGAGTGTTAACAGTGGGGCTTATTTTTTGTATATACAGTAATTACTACCAGAAAATACGCAGGTTATTAAAAAAAAAAAAAAAGGTTCTTGGACTCTTTCCTGGACAATAATATGACCATGTATTGCCCCTTAAAAACTTGACTTGAACACAATATTTTGAGAATATTCTAGGCCCTATAGTCTTCTTGCCCGACTTATGTGTCAGGTAAATGAGTGAAATTAGATGTTGGTCTAGTTAAATATACATGCCAACAATACAATTCTTCCAGTGTTTCTTATATTCGGGCCAAAGACTTGACATGCCTGAAAAGCATTTAATTGTTTTTTTGCCTCTCATTATTCATCGCTAGCATGGGTAGATGAACTAAGATACATTACTTGGAATTGTGGAATTGGATAATTTCCCACAGCACACTTGATCTCTCTTGGTACACTAATATTTATTTTTTTTGCAGCACAGTAAAGAATCACTTACACATAACATTAAATAGAGATTTTGTTTCTAGATGGATTTAAACATTGAAATACTGAAATATTATTACAGACACTTACTTGCATTGACAATTTCAATTTAAAAAAAAGACCTCAACAACAGGGGAAACGTTTAAAAAAAAGAAGTTATATTTAAGCGAAAAATAGTTTAATTTAATATCATATTATTGAAATACTTTATGGTAACAATTTTTTGTTGAGTTTTGGTGCCTGTTGTGTAGGCCATGCAGGAGAAGCCGAATGCGGTTTTACATAATTAAGTCTTAGTCATTATGATGGATTATAATGGTAACAACAACAATTGATGGATTATAATGGTAACAACAACAACAACAACACATCAGATTTATATAACGCTTTTGGACGCTTAATATTCATGCACTCACACACACATTCACACTCCGGTGGCCGTTACGTTTTTCGTTTGCTAAAATTACAATAATATTCGTCCAATCGTTTTATTTTGAAACCGAGTTAAAGGAAATGAGATTTAACGAAGACTATTGGTTGCTTTCTCTCTCTCTCTCGAAGCTGTCAGTGAACGTCACTCTACACGCCCAAGATGAGACAGAGCGGCCAGGGGAGGAGCACCCACAGTTGCACACACCACACGCCGGCTGAGTAAGGAGGCGAAGACGAGGAGGTATCAGCCGTCCCAATTGACGACCATGGCCAAACTCGCCGTCTCTATTTCGCTCTTTTGGCTCGTATGCGGTCTCTGCTGTGCTCTCGGTGGAAAAGGTAGGAAGTGCGAGAATAAAATTGTAAACTTGACTTTTTATTTTAAATGTTTTTGTTTTTAAACGCTTCTCAAAGTTCAACTTGAAATACTTACCTTGTCATTGCTGTTTTGAATGATCTCGTTTGGGCGTGCGTGTGTGTTTTCTCCCTTGAGAATTGCTGTGTGGTGCTTTACTGGAGCGGACGTCACAATTAACGGGACAGGTGTTCAATTAGTATTTGCCGGAAAGGAACAGATCGGCCGGAAAACCGCCTTCCTTGGCAACCACACAACCCCCGTAGTGCATTGACTCAGTGACTAACTTTTTTTTTTTTTTTTTTTTTTTTAAAACCTCTTCAAGTATCAGCATCTTGACAAGGACTGTGTTCATCAAAAAATGAGACAGAAATGGTATTCCTAAAAAGTGCGCTTAATATTTTTTTAAGCTTAGACGTCACTAATGATGGAGTGGTACACTTGCCTCTTGGTGCAGGAAGTGTGTGTTCAGGTCGCCCTCAGTGATGGTATGAAATGGTTGTCTGTCTCTGTATGTATTATTGTGTGATTGCCTGGAGAGCAGTCAAGGGTGGGCTCCCAGTGAACCTTATATAAACTAGGGGTGTGAAATTCCTAGTACCTGACGATTCGATTCGTATCACGATTCACAGGTCACGATTCGATTCGATACCGATTAATCCCGATACGAATTTATAAGTCGATTGTTGCGATTTTTTTTCATTCAAATTTAGAAAATACTAATCAGTAAACTTGTAGAGTGTAAGATTTGTATGAAAATGTATTATTTATTTATCTGAAACGTCAGTCTTATACAGGTTGCAATCTGTTTCATGTTAGAACAGCAGTAAAAAAAATATTAAGGCTTAATGTTCCGTTCATATAACATTCTTCCATGCTTAAGGTGTGAACCCTAACGCGAAGTAAGACGTTTTGTGGAATATTTTTCCATTAAAAATGGAAGTTTAAAAATCGATTCAGCCGCCTATTGAATCGATTCGAGAATTGCGTGATGTAGTATCGCGATATATTGCCGAATCGATTTTTTTTTAACACCCCTAATATAAACTGTGTAGAAACTGTTTGTTTGTTTATTCAAAGCTACAGAATTAAAAGTTAAGAAACAAACAATTATTAAGATTAAATGCAGATGTCTTGTACTAAACAGTTAAACTGAACTGTATTTAGGTAGTGATCATGTTTTCAAGGAATTGAATGTTATGTCACTCTACAATGGTGACCCTTATGAAAACACAGACCGTGAATGGTTAAAAACACAATTTACTCTAGTATAAAACTAGATAGCTTTCTTCATTCATCAATATTTGACATAACATCGTAACGCAATGTAAGTGACAGTATGCCACTATCTCCCTGCATGAAAATATACGGTAAACTGTCGATGGCAGGTGGCAAAATGGCTGCCCACTGAGATGGATAAAATTGGATGGATTTGACTGCTTGGCTCATATTCCACAAACGAATCAAGTACATCAATTTTCTACTTGCCTTCCCCTTTATCACAATAAAAAACAAAGTTAACTAGGGGTTAAAGTGTCCCCTGATTAGCTCGTTGACCAGTGATGCAAATAAAAAACATTGAGACTGTTTGCGCTGCTTGGATGGTAGTCATGGTCAGGGCATTACATTCAATCACATCCTCTCTTGAAAGCTACTGTCAAATCTTTCTCTTCTCTTTCTGACACACGCGCACATGAATACGCACATGCAGTACTTACTGCTGCACCCCTGAAAAGCGGGGACATTGTGTTAATTGGGTCTCTGGAGTAAGATTGCGGGGCTGTCTGCATTCGCCAAGCCAAACACAGTCATTATTTTCTTTGTTTATAAAAGACCTCAATATGGCTGATAGCCAGCTGGATAACTAGATGGGTTTAGCCCTCATTTTCTGCAGAGACCACCCATCCAATTTTCATATTTAAAGGCCAAAGTATCATTATTATTATTTTTTTCCCCCCAGAAATCACGGAAAACTGAACAAATTAACTGATTTTCTTATTTCTTAATGATTTCATTTCAGGGCTAGAATTGAATGATCTGTTTGAAGGGGAAGTCAACTTTAAACATTTCTTGACAATAATATGTTGTATCTGCGATTGGGCGGCGGCAACCAGTTCAGGGTGTACCGAAGCCAGCGGGGATAGGCTCCAGCACCCCCACGACTCTTGTGAGGAATAAGCAGTCGCGAGAAAGGATGAATAATATGTTAGATCCGACCTCACTAGTCTAAACATGACATTCTATTTAATAGTACATTTGTGGAATATTATTAGTGTTGTTCCGATACCGTTTTTTGGCTCCCGATACTGATACCCAGTTTTGCAGTATCGGCCGATACCGATACCATACCGATACTTAAGTTTTTTTTTTTTTTTTTTTCGTCAACATGAAAAAGCTGCCCTGCCATTGGTTCAGAGATTTCAAGGGCCAATAGGATATCTTAGATTGGCATGCCGTGAACATGTCCCATACCAGTGAATGTCGTGCACCAGCAAGACACAAGATGCTGCGTCCAAAATCCTATATTAGCGTTGGAATTAATGGTATCGGCATGTAACTTGTGAGTAGTCACCGATACCGATACCACTGCTTTAATGCAGTATCGGCGCCTCTGCCGATACCAGTATCGGTATCGGAACAACACTAAATATTATGCAGCAAAATCCAGTCCTTTTTAATCCATCTCAGGGGGCAGCCATTTTGCCACTTGCTGTCAACTGAAGATGACATCACAGTTGCTCACGTAAAAACCAAACACAGCTCAGCTTCAGAAAACAGGGGAGCTTCTGATATTGATTAAAAACGGCTGGATTTTGCTGCTTAACTCCATACTCCACTAATGCAATTTTAACCAAAATGCCATATTTAGACTAGTGGGATTGCATAGAACATAATTATTATTGTCACTAAAAATGTTTTGGGTTTATTTTCCCTTTAACTAAGGATGTAGCCGATTTTAGCAGAGGTTGCAAATGACATGAGGACACATTTAAGGCAAAAAAAATATATTTTTTTGTTAAAATTTGGCTTGGGCCATTATTTTGAGAAAGTGACGATACACGTTTGTGCGTCTCAGACATGTTGTATAGATTCATAGCCTGGTGTGAAGGCCACATTATTCAGCCTATTGTGAACTGACTGTATGGCGTTCACCCCACGTATGTCGATGAATAAATACAGTTTTCCGAAGATGTGTTGTTGTAAAATCAAATCATGTTCCCTTTGAAGAGGAAGACGTCAAGGCTGCATTGTCCTGCGTGTCGCCACCGCCTTCGGCAGCTCGACAAGCTCAGCAGAATAATGTTTACATGAGACAAAGACTTCCACATGCAGGAGACCAGACCCAATGAATGCAAAAGGGAGACTTAGAAAAAAAAAGAGAGAGGATTTTCTGTACGCCGTGACGAGAAGAAGAATACAGGGAGGGAAAGCAATTGAAACCAGATCAGATTTATGGCCGTCTTTTCAACAGAGCCGTCGAGCCGCTTTATCCCCGCTGGAACATAAATCTAGCCGGTGACGTGGAGCAGAGACGCATAACTCAGGTGCGTCTCTTCTGTGCTGCTTGGACAGAGTCTGCTGGGAGTTGCTCTGCCCTACCTTGATGCTTGCCCCCCCCCACCCCCCCCAATCTTTACCGTCATTCCCTCCCGAGTATCTTCCCTCATCCTTCTCACTTTGCTTTTCTTGTCCTCTCCTCCTTTGACTCCACATCACTCTTTACTGATCTGCTGCGCTGAGCTGATGCCATTCAGAGGGTAAAATTGTCATAGAGAAGGAAAGAGTTTCGTCATCCTCTCCCACCGCCGCTTTCTCCGAGCTTCAACGGCCTTCCTTCTGATTTCCAAACCTGCCGCTCACAATCCCTTTCCTTCCACAGCCATGGGTTCAATTTCAAAGTTTTATGGGCTTAAGTGAGACGTATAAATGGCGAGGCGCTTTACGTTCTGCTTGGTTTTGCCTTCTCATATAGTACCAGTGTCATTCAATTACCATCCCCTAATTGTTTCCGTTTTTATATTTCCTCCATGATGTCGGGTACATTGTGTAGGTCAGACGTGTCCAAACCTTTTGAGTTGAGGGCCGCATACAGAGAAATAAAAGGATGCAAGGGGCCACTTTAAAAATGTTCAACTTTAATTTTTTAAGCACACCAAAAATAATCAAGTAAAGCAATTATATATTGTATTTTCTAGTTAACTTAATATATGTATAACAGCTTTCTGTTATAGGTGATAATTTTTTAAGATTCTGGGGTGGCTGTTAACCCTAAATCCCACTAGGCTTGAGCCAGCCCTGCATGTGCTGAACAGCAGCCGCATCCTATCCCCACAATCAGAACCAAACCAAGCGCAAACTCTAGTAAACTGACCATTTTCAAAACAGTTACTTGAGGGTCAGTAAGTGAGTAAGTAAGTGAGCTTTATTTGTGTCGCGTTTTTCACAGTCATTAATGTGATATCTTCATAACACGGATCTTGACAGAGCAGAAAGTGGAATAAACTATTTTTCCTTCTAAAATATAATTATCTTTATTCATCAAGGGAAATTTTGTTATTTTAGTCGTAAATAGTTTATTTGTAACTCTTATTTAGAAACAAAAAACATATCTAAACATTTTTTGTAGTAGTAGTGGTGCCTATTTTTTTGACACACTCACGTTATGCCCCGCCCCCTGGAATTTTAGCTTCTTTTTTTTTTTTTTTTTTGTCATGTCGTGGGCCTCTGGAAAAATGAATGGCGGGCCGCAAATGGCCCCCGCGCCATAGTTTGGACAACCCTGCTGGAGATTTCACCTAAGAAGCCAAAAATGAGCTCCTAAAGTATCTCTATTACTGAAAGAGCGCATGTATGAGTTGTGTTGAAACATTTGCATTCACGAGTGTGTGGAGGAATGTCAAATCGTTGCAAACGAGAGTGGGTATGCAAATCTAGCTCCTAATTAGGATGTTAATTACCCAGCAAAGCTAATTAGAATATGTCTGATGAGGCAAAAAGTGGAGGAGTGAAATGTAAGGGTCATGCCAGCATAATGTTCTGTTTGTTTGGTCTTGAGAGAAACTGTTTTTGAATTGTTTGCGTGTTGCTGGTAATACCACGCTGACACCAGCTGGGCCAATGGCTTCACTGAATGAGCTGCGTCTGCATGACTAGAGTCACCCAAGGTTGATTAAACCCAAATTTAGGCACTGCTAAAACGAACCAATAGACTTCTTCTCTCTGTTAATCCATGGTGTCTGCGGGGAGGGGAGCGGAAGGGGGGGATGGTTTAATCAAGATCAGCTTTCTATCCAGTCATCCATCCACGCTTTTTCGATCCCAGCTTACGACACCTTTCGACTTGTCGGCTGTTAATCACAAGATGATAACGAGTGCATTGAGTAGTATTGATCCCGTTGCACAAAAGTCAGCTATGTGAAGCACACTATCAATGGAATCTCACTTTGGATGGCTCAACTAATTTTTGAAAATATTTTTGAAAAATGGTTGATTTGGGGAATTACAAGTTGAAAACCCAATAAGAATCAAGTTGTTTCAATTCGGCCTCTGTGGGTTATGTGAATGACTTGGATGACTGATAATCTACACAGACAAAATGGGTTGGGAAAGCAATTTTTTTTCATTAAAAACGACTTGGGCAACTAGAGAAGGCAATTTCTGGAGAAATTGCGTGTGAAAGCTGCGAGGCTGAATAAAAACCAGTGGAATGATTTGGAATTATATTGAATGGCATGGAATTATGCGCAATGACCTGGAAAGAGCTGAACAATTCAAATTTGGAATGGTTAGAATCAGTGAATAAATGTAGAAATTACAGCAGAAAAAAAAAAAAAAGGGTAGGGTGTGAACAATCAAATAGGGAATGGAGTAAGGTGTTAAAAAATGTGGAAGTAGATAGTAATGTTGAATCTGCTATTGGAAATGAATGTGGAATAGTAGGGTACAAAATAGGGAATTGTGGGTAAGGCGTGAATTTTGGAACTGGAAAAAAAAAATGGAAGCGCTCATGGCGGGATTGGGTGGAATATATTGAAGTTGGAATGAAGTGAATCGGATGAAAAATGTGGAAGTAAATGAGCAATGTAGAATCTCCTATTAAGGTTGTATGGCAAAGGTTGGGCCCAAAATGGGGAATTGTGGGTAAGGCGTGAATCCTGGGAATGAGAAAAATTGAAGCAGTCGACATGTCAATTTTTGGAATATGTCGAAGTTTGAATGGCTAGAATCGGTTGAAAAATGTAGAAGTAGTAGCAGGACAAAAAAGTGTGAGGAAGAAAATATAATAAAACGGAGTTGTTATATTCTGGAGTTGGATCCCAAAAACGCAGACACAAATAAGATTTTAACTCTTTATTCGCATAACATCGCGAGGCATCGAACAAACTTGATTAGACGAGAAACAGCGAGAATGTATCGAGAATCACGAGATGCTAAGCTAACTTGGGCTGTGGCGGTGCACACAGGAACAGAGTAATAGCAGATAATAATCTGACAAAAATACACATTTCTCAGACAGTTTAGATAGACAGTGAATCGATTTGATTGGTTGTGGCTAGACATGTGGGTAACAGGACTGACATGGAATTATCTGATTGGCTATTGACTAGATAAAGAGATTAAAGATTCCAGAGATCACATAGCTTCTGACATCACATAGCATGTTACCAGTTGAAATTAGATGACGATTACATCAGTTCAAAACAGACACTTGACCTCACGGTCATGACCCAAACATAACCCTTGCATGACCCTAGACATGACAGTAAACATAACCCTTACATGACCCTAGTCACAGTAAGCATAACCTTTGCAAGACCCAAACATAACCCTGTCATGCCCTTGCATGACACAAACATAACTGTGGCATGACCCAGTCATGACAGGAGTAAAGTTGAATGGTGTAGAAAAATATGTGTGTGAAGGCTACAGCCTTCACACAATTATGGACTGTCAATGTGTTTATATTGTAGAGTGGTAACTAATTTATTATGTGCAGATTGACGGTTCAGAAAATGGATGAATTGATATACAGGTAGTTGATAAGAATGTGGAATACGTTCCAAACCCATATAAGTAAACAAAACATGATAGAGACCAGATCTTTTTTTTTTTGGTAGTATTATCCATGCCATGCATTTTAAACTCATGTAAAGTGATTAAAAGACACCTGTTCTCACTCTCTCAAAAAATGGGAGACTATCATTAATTGGTTGCTTTATTTGAACATATATTAAAAACAACAACAACAAAATAAGCTCATGTAAATAAGAAAAAAGCAACAATGAATTCATTTGGCACAGTTGTTCAAAAGGACTAGGAGGAAAAAAAACTTTAGTCTTCAAAGAGTGTTTGATTTTTAATAAATTACAACATCGGGTTCTTCATATGCAATATGCTGTTCATGAATTTATTCAAATACAAATATCACTGTGGAAATGGAAAATAAATGTTCTCGCTCGCACAGGTTCAAAGAGGTCAAGTGTGCTTGCGTTAAGGTGTCACACCCAGTTGAAGTTTATTCTAAGAATGGCACATAAGATTAAAAGAGAATTAAACATTAAACAATATGTTTAGACACCAAAATGATCAACCGGAACGTATCATAATGAAAATACATTAGCTTAATGCTAGCATATTTTTGCTCTTGATTATCTTACATCCCAATCCAGTTGAGCTCAGTGCTGCCCAACATGTTGTAACACAAAGTGGTACTACACAGAAGTTGTGCAATTTTAAATTCAAACATTGCTATATATTGTAAAAAGATGAACCACCACAATACTGTATGAGTTTATAGAGTACTACTACTACTATCCCTTGTTCTTATGTTGAGGTTCACCAAAAGTTCCTCTTGTTCCCCCTTTCAAGTGAATCCGTGTTCAGCAATGTCCCCTGAGCCTTGAAGCTTTATGTTCTTGCAGTGCTCCGAGAAAGTGAAAAGTTTCCCTTCTTTGTGCCGGATGATTACGCTTGGCTATGTTCAATGTTATCTGGCCGTTTGTAATAGGCATACGATTTTGAATTTCAAAAATAACTCAGACGTTTATGTGAAGCGCACACTATTACTGACAGTTTGGAGCAGTTGGGATGCCTTGCTCAGGGTCACCTCAACCTTTCATCATTGGTTGCCTTCTTATATATTACCAAGCAAAATAGCTGTCTATATTTGCTCACCATGACCCTGCTGGGAAATTGTAATAATAAGCCTAAAAAGGTTATAACACTTTGTCAGGTAAACGGGTTGATGTTCGATGCCACTTTTCCACTACAAGTACTCACCGATACCACTAGTACTTTTGATTTCCCCCAAAATACAGTGACAGATACGTTTAAAGAAAGATCTATATATCCTTATTTAGCATTTTTCCTTAAAATTGCCTGAAAGTAGGGCTGCTCGACAAAGAAGAAATTATATTGGTAATAATTGAAATCACGATTAGGACGATCATTTATGTTTTTGGGCACAAAAAACAAGAAAATGTGTAAACGTGAAAATTTTTGAGACCAAATTTTTTGAAGCACTATAATTATGCTTGTAAATGTGTAAATTTAAACAACACAAACGACTCAAAATTAGTATTAATTAGGGATGTTCGATACCACTTTTTTTTCAGACAGATACCGATACTCAGACCCTCAGTACTCACCGATACCGATAACAACTGCCGAAACCAGTAGTACATTTTGACAAATGAAGAAAATCACTAAAAGATATTTTTAAACAAATATATTTACTTTAATTTTGACAAAAAAACAGTACAGTCACTCTTCAATAGTCTTAACTTACCGTATTTTCCGCACTATAAGGCGCACCTAAAAGCCTTCAATTTTTTCAAAAGCTGACCATGCGCCTTATAATCCAGTGCGCCTTATATATGGATCAATATTGAGCTGCAACAGGTCTCGCTGTCAAGACGCTATCGGTGACCCTGCATGATCGGTGACGCGCATGCGGAGAAGATCCCGGCATCTTGGATCGCTAGCTAATACTAATAGTTTACCTCAGAGAAAATTATAAAACAGCTGTTTATTCATTTTGGGAGTGAATGGAGTTATCAGAAAGCTGGTTTGTAATCTATTAATAAAGTTTGACTTATCTGACTGTTTTGTTGACATTCCCTTTAGCGCAGCACCATCTAATGGATGCATAACGTAACCCCAGCCTCTACTGTAGCGCCTTATATATGGAAAAAGTTGTAAAATATGTCACTCATTGAAGGTGCGCCTTATAACGAGGCGTGCCTTATAGTGCGGAAAATACGGTAAACGAAATTGTAATTGAATTTCGGTTAATTGCACAGGCCTACATGAGATTAATGGCAATACTGTTATCTGTGACCAACGCGAGTATCGATACCTTGAAATAAGGGCTGGTATCGGTACCTTCCCATCCCTAGTTTGCGCACTACAGTCCTTTTTATTGCTTGTTGGTTTCTTGTGTAAGACTTTTCCCTATTCTCCTCTATTTGATCTGTAATTCCAGTCCAAGCTCATAAGCCTTCTTTGTATTTATCCTGCAACTAAAATGTGTTTTTGTACACACACAAGTCACAAAAATTGCTTTTCATGTTACCCTGAACCTGAACTGAGTCATCTTCTTTCTCCCCCCCCCATGTTGTCCTGTGCGGCTCGCTTGTGTAGTCAGTCCAAAGCGGCAGTCAAAGCCTTTGAAATCGCTTTATATTTTGTTCTCGTTGCTTCTCAGCCCTCCCATAGAAACCATGAACAAGAGCATATTTGCTTCTGTGAGATGTGATGCCGGGAATGTTTTACAAGCGCAGGTTTTGTGTGAATGTTGCAGGGAATATGGGGGTGGGTCTTCACAGTGCAATGTCACCGCTGAAGCAAAAACAAATCACTTGTACAACAAAATATTATTTTGGAAGACATTACATCGTGTATCTGATCGTCAAGTTTTGTTCTCACTTGAGCCCGCGTGCACGTGCGCGCGCACACACACCCCGGGTGCCTGCAGCAGTTGCATTTGAAGTGCAGAAAGAATGATTAGAGCAGCCAGGGAAAATGAAAGCATGTCCTCCAAGAGGAGGCTTCTAATTTCTTCTGAGTCATCAGTCAAAAAGAGTCGTGTTTTTTTTTTTTTTTGCCCTCCCCATTTTCTTCTTCTTTGACTCTCCATCATCTCAATGACGCTCATCTCTTACCAGCCGGGTGGCTGCATGTGCAAATATTTGGGGTGCTCGGGTCACTCTTGTTGTCTTTTGGTGCACCTCTTTTGTCATCACACTTCATGTTGACTGTCGTTGTTAGCTCACCTTGTCTTCACACAGTCAGTTCTCAAATCAAGGACTGTTTGCACCTTGGCGTCTGCAATGTGATGAATAGATGTATTGGTGTGGTGAACAAAAGTTTTGTTGGTAGATTTTTCTTCGAATCTGAAAAAAAAGTTCAAATCAATTTTTGAACATTTAAGACTAACATTTATTACACTCATGTAGAAATGTTTACTTAGTATAACTTTACTACCCTCAATTTTGTTGTACAGTCTGCAATGACTGTAAAGATTCAAATTCCATGCATTAATTTTTGTGCGCAACTTTATTGTGGGAATGCTGAAGCATTCCCACATATGTTAATGTGATTTATATTCTCCACACTTTTTTGCCGCGTAACAACTCCCACATAATACTTCCAATTTACACTGTTGAAATTTCAACTAGCTTAAAAAATGGATGCCTCCCGGGGTATATATCGTCTGATTCCACATCACTTACAGTATTTGCACAATTTAATGGTTAATATAAACCTTTCCACATTCATTTTCAATGGGACATTGAACTTTTTCCAAGTGTCACTTTTCGCGCCCACTTCCATACATATAACATATAATTAGGGATGGGCGAGTACCAATACCAGGTATCGGTATCGGGCCGATACCAGCCTTTTTTCAAGTACTCGAGTACTCGTGACGCAGACGAGTGCAAGCGACGGATGGCAGAGGGGGAAGACGTTAACTCATTGGCTCCCAAAAACATATAAATGTTCTATTTTAAATAATGCCATGCTCCCAAAGATTTATTTATACTTTTTTTTTTTTTTTTTTTTAAATGCTAGAGCATACAGAAGGCGTTGATGCCGCCTCTGAACTGAAGAGAATATTTGATGCAATGATAGTTATTACAAAAACGGCTAGCAGGTGGCAGCAGAGTATAAGAGATCAACCAGGGCCATGTTGCAACAAGCTCTTTTTGTAAGTGTTTTCAACAGGAATGTAAACAATGATGAAACTTAGCTATATTCTAATGCTAACTGCTGCAAAATGGAAACAGATACAAATGTACTTTTTTCCTGATGAAAGAAGAGACTAATCTTTCTTTTGGTTTGGTCCATGTTTTTATAGCAATCCATCCATCCATCCATCCTTTTTCTTAACCGCTTGCTTCTCACAAGGGTCGCGGGGGTGCTGGAGCCAATCCTAGCTGGCAATAGAACACAATATTCTGTGAGCTTTGCAAAACCAGTCCAAATCCAGTAAACAGCCGGTAGTGAAGGGGATTGCTTCACTCAAAATGGCTGGGAGGGAATGAGTTAAGTGAGTCCTCCTTGCCTGTAACTGGCGCTAGCGTCCAGCAGTTTTTCACCAAAACTTCACCTGTTTTGAAATACTTCAAAATTGTGAATCTTAAACAAAAAGAGCATTTTTGTGTTTTATTTTGAGCATTAAGACTATTGAAGAATGACTGTGCTGTTTTTTTTTGTAAAAATTAAAGGAAATATATTTGTTTAAAAATATCTTTTAGTGATTTTTTTTATTTTTAATTTGTCAAAATGGTATCGGCAGTTGGTATCGGTGAGTACTGAGGGTCTGAGTATCGGTATCGGTCTGAAAAAAAGTGGTATCGAACATCTCTATTTATAATCATTACCAGGTGTCTGATACTGCTCGGTGGCACAGTTGGTAAAGTGCATTGCCCAGTAACCAGGAGGTCATAATTTCATAATTTATCTCTCAATTTACTTCATAAGCATTTCTACATGCATTCAGAATCTTAGCATTCAGCTTTCAGCATTACCACACAATTTCTCACATAAATTGCACTGAGTCTAGGTTAGACAGCAATATAAACACAACTGCAAATGAAAATAAGTGCCATACACAAATAATAATCAAGTATAAGATATGGAAAAAATGAAATATAACTCAATTAAAAACTACGACAAGTGCCGAGACTGAACTTCCGCTTGGACTCGCCATCTCCAGAAGCAACTGCTCCGTTGACTTGAGGCACCTGCCAGAAGCTTATAGATGGAGCAGCTCTGAGTAGTAAGCTCGAGGGGGAGACCATTTAAAGTTTTTCAAACTCTGAAAGTATTGGAACAGCAAGGTAAATTCCTTTGCTTTGAGTTTCATCTCAAAAGATAAGAATTCCAAAAGTTGAGAATTCCATTTTTATTTCGTGTTATTTACATCTAGATGTGTTAAACAACTTTTGTTTGAAGCTACCCACTTTTCAAGTTAGCAAAAGTATTGGAAGTTGGAACGGACATTATTAAAGGGCTACTTGCCTCATTGAGCCATTTTCAAGAGTAAAAAGTTGACTATTTTATCCAGAATCAATTTGGTAATTTCATTACTTTTTCACGTACAATTAATACCTTTAAAAACTAATTTTGCTGTCGACTGAAGATGACATCACCTGTGCTGAGGAAGTAGGTAACGACCAATCATGGCTCAGGCCCTGTTGACACGGAAGCAAAGCCGGCTTCGTTCCTCAAACAAATCTTGTCCAGACAGACTGAATCGTCTCAAGACATGCGAGTGTCCAAAAGAAGACACCTAGGAAGTTTAACGGCTGTAATATATATGCCAAGTGTGGAAAGCAGAGAAGAAGAATCAGCGAAGAAGACAAACCACTGATCTGAATAGCCGGTTTTGAAACTGCGAGGCCGCCATATTACTCCTCCCAATAAACGTTTCTCGGCATACGATCCTATACATTTACAGTATTGAAATTGGAGAACATTTGAAATTGAGACTTGGTAGAAACAACAGGAGTCTAGCAACTAAGCGATTAAAAGAAAAGGGGTCTTTAAAATAGTTTATTAAACAGTCTGCTCGCAAGATGGGAGGACTAAGATGGCTTCAACGGCTTGCACGGCCGTGTATGGGCTATCGACTATCCAGTAATATATACAGATCAGTGAGATGAACGCAACACATTTGAAGTGATAATGCCACGTGATTCAAGTATGAACAAGCTAAGGAGGTTGCGCAAAACGAGGAAGACACGGCTATCCGCCATTGTTGTCGACAGACTGGCGCTTCGACCGCAGTCACGGGAGAAGTAACTATCTTGCTATGGTGTCCACATTGGGAACGTATGGGGTGCATTTTGAAATATTTCCACTCTGGAGCCCGGTTTCAAAAGTGATCGGTTTCAAGATCCAAAACCGAGCCGCCGTGTGGACGAACTGCCCAAACGGTAAGAAAGTTGTGCGGATACACTGAAACGGACTTTCGTGTGAACGGGGCTTCAGTTTGCTGACCAAACCCAGATAACAGGTGAGCCATGAATGGTTGTTAGCTTCTTCCTCAGCACAGGTGGTGTCATCTTCAGTCCACTAAATAATGATGTTATCAAATTCATTCTGGACAAAATATTTACTTTTTACTGCTGAAAATTGCTCAATTTGTCTTTTTTTTTTTTTTTTTTTTTTTTTTTTTTTTTTTTTTTTTTTTTTTACAAATTGTTTTTATTTTGCCGTTTAAAACAAAGGAGGAAAGGAAAGTACAGCCTAATGAATAAAAATGTGAACCTAACTTTCCAAAGCAATTTCCTATCAAATACTTCCCAGCTCCAATAAATAATAAACATAAAGGAGACACCTACTGTATAGAATTTAAACATTTGTGTATTCCTATTTTAACAATTATTTCCGCATTAAGATAAAACAAAAACAACAAAAAAGAGAGTTTTAACCAAAGATTAACTAGATAAGAGAAATACAATTCATCACAACACACAAAAAATAACATCACAGACATAACCAACAAACACCAAAAGAAATAATCTGACAAACAAGCAAAATGAAGGTCTATGAAAACAAAGCAAATATAAATCAATCAGTCAAGTATCCCTGCAAATGAACTTAAAGTGAATAACCTTCCTTGCAATAACTGCATCAAGCCCTTGACCCACTAACTTCACCAGACGGTTGCATTCTTTATTCAAAATGCTTTTCCAGGCCTTTACTGTGGCCTCTTTCAGTTCCTGTTAGTTTTTGGGGGTTTCTCCCTTCACTCTCCTCTTCAGGAAGTAACATGCAACACTCTTTTGGGTTAAGGTCCAGTGATTGACTTTGTCAGACATTACACTTTTACCACCCAATGAAGTTATTTGTTGTGCTGGCAGCGCGTTTTGGGTCATTGTGTGATGCTTGATGACGCTTCTCCCGATTAGTTTGGATGCATTTTACTGTAAATTGCCAGACAAAGTGGTTTTATAAACTCCAGGATTCATTCTACTGCTACCATAATTTTGACAGCTGCCTGAGTTAAAAACAACAACAACAACAACAACAAAAACAACAGCAACAACAACAACAACAAAAAACTAGACTTACTGTTACAACTACCAATTTGTCAAACCAACTGGAAATCACTGTTCAAAAACAAACGAACAAAAAAATGTTCAATGTAATTTAATGTGTTTCAGGAAGGCAAATGGCAAATGCTGTACATTGCTTGTTTTTGTGTTGTGCAATTAATATCTCATGTTGTGGTTCCCATTATTTTAAAATGTTTTTGATTAATTGCCCTTTTAAGTAGTTTGTTTCTTCTTCCGCTACTTGCACTTTATTAATGCAGCCTCACTGTCAAAACGTGATCGCTCTGTACATCCCAAAGGAATTGAATAATGTTGCCACTTCCAACTCTCGGGTCAAATTTCCCATCAAGCCATTGTCATAACAGATTGCTTTTAATTTTTACTTACTCTGGCGCAATGACATTTTTCGTATATATTAGTCATGGTCTACAGCTTTTGGCTATTACATCTCTGTTCTTTGTCAGCAGAAAATGCAATCAATGTTTTTGCAGATTCAGCATTGCTTTTTGTGCCAATAAGGGTGCTCACCCTGGCTTTTGTTGCTTGTTATTGTTAATCAATCACCAGTGCTCATAACGCATGCACAAATGAAACATCCCTCTCGTTAGATGAAATGCGTCACAAATGCATTTTTGATGTTTTCTTTGGCTAAGTTATGATGAGATTGGGTGAAAGGGCCTTGATTGCTGTTGGCACTACAATGTTTTCCTTATGATTTGGGCATGTGTGTTTGTGGTATGAGATATGAACGTTTTTTATGACAGGTTAAGGCATAGCCCAAAGAGATGTTCTCGTTAATTGTAACAGGACTTTTTATGTTTATCAGTATTGCTAATAAACAAGTAGTGGTCGTCAATGAAAAAAGTCATTATAACTGAAATAATTTTTTTTTTTTTACTTGACAAAAGATATGGAATTAATGTAAATTAAACAAGTCATTGCTCTCTTCCAGTTACTGTCCTGTAGGTGTCAGCATGCGTTCACTGTTGCTGACTGTCAAAACAAACAAATAAAGAAGAAGAATGCTTAAAACAATATTAACAGCGACGCAATGTTCCTGAGAAAAGTTTGGTGTTGCTTATAATGCAAAAAAAAGAAGAACGACTGAATGCGTAACCTATTATTATTATTATTATTATTATTATTATTATTTATTTTATTTTATTTTTTTTTTCTCCCCAACTCCCCCTAAATAAATAAATAAAAATAATCAAAATTAAAACATTGTTCCAGGGCCAAGTTAAGTCTTTATGGCTACTTTAATGTATCATTAAAAAAAAATCAATGCTTGTATTACTGTACATTATTCTGTTCATAAGTTCATAGTTGACTTGATGTACAGTAATGCTTTTTACAGACACCACGCACAATATGGTTTGACAGGACAGTTGCAAAATGCTTACAATAACAAATGCACAAAACGGTGTATTCAGTAAGTTAAATAATAGAAATTGTTTTTAAATACAAAATAACTGGACACTAATCAAAATTGAAGAAACAAACCACAAAACTGCTGAAATAAGTCTTAAGTCTGTTTGAGAATTGTGCCAGGCTATTTTTTTTCATATGGATTTATTTGTGCATATTTCTGATATTGTGACTTTTTTTTTTTTTTTTTTTTACATTATTTTTTTTTGCTGTAGACTGTTAGAAATCCCTCATAGAGGCTGAAGCAGCAACTTTTGGCTGCTTATATGATTTTCCCTTTGTTTTTTTTATTATAAAGATTTATCTTTTTTTTTTTTTTAATTGCGTTTTCCAGAAATTACTTTTTATTTATTTTTATTTATTTATTCCCCCCCAGAGCTACTAAAATGGCCTCAGCATGTGTGGTTATAGCACCACAACTTGCTTCGGTTTTAAAAATAGATTTCTATACCACTATTCATACCGTACACTTTGAGATGGACAATATTGGCAGAAACCAGCCAATCACACATCTTTATTTTTTTCTTCCAGAAATCTGTTTTTTTGTATACCCACCTGAATGAAAGCAATTGGACCAAAAAGGTTTAATCAGACGGTCGAGCGATCCACTTAGCGATATTGTAGCTGCAGGCCTGCAAGATGGCGCTTCAACGGCTGCTTGTCTGTGTTTATGAATCTATTGCTTCTCGACATGCACTCATTCAGCTGCCGTTTGCCTTTGGCCCCTGCACCTCCTTCCTCCCGAGTTCCCTCCTGCACAATTACACTCACCCACCCACACACATCCACTAAGCAGCTCCTCAGCTGCTGTAATAAAGCCGCTGTCCTTCCCCCAGTAATGGGGATCAGCTGCGGGTGAAGTGTGCCAAGATGGCTCCTCCGCAAAACATCAGTGGCGAGGATGGCCAACTTACTTATTTTGTTAACCTTCCTTGACCTTGATCTCATCTCATCTCGTTACATTTGGACCACGGATGGTCGAAACAGGCTTACATGGTCGCAACAAGAGTGAAAAAAGAAATACATTATTAACGAGCTACACTGTTTAAACTCTCAAGCATCATTGCCTTATTTAAATAGTCGTTTCAAGGAGAAAAGTGGAGGGCAAATGCTAGTAATTGGTTATGACAGTTCCACTGTCTGACTGGAATGGGTTATCATTTCCTATTCATTTCCATTGGGAAATATGCTTTGAGATATCCTCCTGACTACCAGGAAAAAAAATATTGTCCAATCATGTTTATTTTGATATTCCCCAATCTTTGTGAAGTAACTGGAATACGACAAAAGAAATTTTTGAAAAACGTTTTTGAAAAAAGTTTTTATTTTTAAGCTATGATGTGTCCACTAGAGAGGACATTTTTTAAACTTAAATACTAGGCTGAAATACAGTTAAAATAATTCAAACAATAATTTAATGTGTTCTTAAGAGTCTTATAGAAAACATGCTAACAACATTTAAAGCCTAAATTTGTTCAATAAAAAATATGATACACTTACTTATCCTCTTCCCTCAAAAGTACTTGCACTGAGGTAAGCCATTTTCTTTTATGATGCAATCAAAGGTAGCAAAGCCCCACCCCTACACATTTGGTATCATTGGAAAGCTCTGAATGTCCTCTATAGAGCACAGATAATTCAATCGTATCACTGGGTGGGAGATATTCAGGTCTAAAAAGGTCCACTCCAGAGGACAAATTTGAATTGCCAGTAGTTCAACTCGTATCTCAAGTCACCACTCGACAATAGAACTTTTGGTCAAATTTCCGTGTTGCCACCTTAATCCATGTTGTCAAAGAAAACACCGGCAACGCTGGAGTTGGGCATTAATCCCGCTTTGGAATTGCGATTCACTGAAGTGTGATGTGCTTTTCACGCACACACCACCACAACTGCTCCCTGCAATAGATTAAAATGGCTCGGCCATTCTGTGCTGCTATGGTTTATCGTGTACTCTCCAGCCCAACTTCCTTTCGTACCTGCCCTCTTGAACGTGCATGTGAGTGAGGACGATCCAGAGGGAGAGACGAATCATCATCATATTTGGGTCAAGGACAGGACGATGTGGACCGAGATAAGAAACAAATATTTGCGGGCAAGGCTATGCTTTGGTGACGTTTCCATTGCATTGCCACTCATTGCCTGGCTATGTGAGCAGCCTGCGGTCCAAAGCGATTTATCATGATTATGTGCTGGTAGGCAGGTAATGTCACAGTAGGCAGGTCTGGGCACACCCGAGGTGGAGGTTGACACTATTTCCAGGCTTGTGTTGTTGCCAGCCTCACATCTACATGCCACTATAAAATAAAATAATAAAAAAAATGGACATTTACAATGAAACACTGTAAAATTAGAACAGAAAAAAAAAGTGTTCAATTTACAATATTTTGTAAATTACTACAAAATTTAAAGTGCAAAATTTGTTAGAATCATTTCTCTGTAGCATGAAGAAATAATTGTATGCAAATTGTAAAACTGTAATAGGAAAAGCAACGCAATCCAACACAGTCAAAATATCAACTTCTTTTTTTTTATCATACCATTCACAGTCAGGGTTTGATTGATGAAATAAACTTTTGAATTTCCCCAAAAATGCATGGCGGCCATTTTGCATATTGGCTGTTTAGCTAGCGAATTAGTGCACAAAGAAGCAGAATGATAAAAGCAAACAGACAGCAAAGGAAGAGCAAGTTCTTCTAAATCATATCTCAACCTTGCTCTTTACTTACATTTGTTCCTGTTTTTTTTTTTTTTTTTTTGGTCAACTTTAACATATTTGAACTATAAATTATATAGAGGATTTTGTAAAGTTGGAAGTTTATCATTTTTTTTTTTTCATGAAAATATTCTGGCAAACTAGCTTCCAGATTTTTTTTCTGTAAAATTTACATTAACATTTATTTGTTTATTTATTTATCTATTTATTTATTTATTTATTTTAAAGTGTGCTGTACAATCCTCATGTCTAATATTTGGACAACACTTTTCAGACCAAGGTTGTAATTTTACACCCCCCTCAAATTAATTTCAAACATGCATAGAAATAAGAATATAGTTAACGAAAACTAAACGACAACTAAAACCAAACAAAATGACTAAAACTAAAATTGAAAAAAAAAAAAAGGTTTTGTCAACAAAATAAAAAACAAACAAACAAAAAACTTCTTTTACAACGGAAGTTAATTGAAACTACATCTTGCGTCAATAAAACAAACTAAAACAAACTATGGTTATAACAAACTTTTTTTTGTGTATTTGTCAATCATTATCATACATTAATATCATGTTTTCGGGGTTCATTTTAAATGTCCTGTATTGAGTAATTTCTCAAACAGTTGTTTTAAGAATTGTAGTTTTACTTTATTATGCAACACTTAGTTGACCTTATTTTTGTTTTATCTTGAATTTGACATGTACTCAGACAAGTACATATTTAAAAACAGCTAACACTAAATCTAATACTAAATCTAATAAAAACTAAAATAAAACAAACCATTAAAAAAAAGTAAAAACACTTTAAAAATAAAATGAACAAACCTGCTCTTAAAACTAATTGAATTTAAAAAAACAAAACCAACCCTAACTATAATCCTAAACCCAAAAATGATCAAAAAACAAAACAAAAGAAAAAAAACTTCAGAATTATGCTGCATTCGAGGATGGTCGGAAATATTGAGTTGAAACGTCCCAGTTCCGACCTCAAAGCGTTCGAGGTGAAAGTAAACAACAATGGCAGATAGTGATAAATTGTTTTTTTATTTTGGTCCTCAAAACTCAATTTGACCTCCAGAAAACGTACCTTTTTGCGATTTTGCTTCATTTATTGTTTTAATCTAATTTCATAAGCATTCCATACATTTAAGTAGTTTACCGTATAGTTTCATGCAGTGATATAGCGGCAATACTGTCACGTACGTTGCGTTACATGAAGTTATGGTGAATATTTATGAATGAAGAAAGCTATCTAGTTTTATAATCGAGTAAATTGTGTTTCGCCATTCAAAGTGACGTCACATTGTAGTCTGCCGGTGAATTCGGGGGTCCTTGGTTTTTTCCGACTTCGCGAGTTCAAGGGGGCGTTCCCGGACGCACTTCCTGGTTTGAACTCGGATATTTCCGACTTCCGACCAACCTCGAATGCAGCATTATAACCTTGGTTCTGACCACACAGTTTTCAAAGTATTTATCAGGGTTTTTTTTGCTTCCCTTGCGGGTTGTTTATTTATTTTTATTCCCGAGACCGGTGGGTTATGTTTCACATTGTGTTGGCGTCTCATCAAAGATATCTTAAATGGCAGATGTCATTTTCTATCTCCATCCGTTTGTCTCTCACCTTCTCACTGACTCCTCCGGTGATTCTTCATCTTTTCCTCCAGTGATATTTCTACCTCGGTTATCGACATCACTTTACCTGGACTGCACCTACGTACTTCCGCGTGCACGTAACCTTGTTTCGTAATGGATGTTTTTGGACATATAGACCGCTCGGAATCAACCAATATGGACACAGCGGAGTGTTGTGTGCGCTGCTCGAATGCACAGTGTGGTGCTTGAGAATTCTAAATGATTAATGATTCCCCGCTGCGGTGTGTCTGCCAAGACTGGAGCTAAAATCAGTGTCATTCTCTTGCTGCTGTCAGTCTATGAAAATTGTATAAGGCTGGACTTGGTTGTCGTGGTAATAAGTCCAGGGCTACTAATAAGACCGCAATCCAGCAGCTGTTGTTTTTATTTTTTCCGCCACACGTATTTCCATTCATCTTATGATCAAATATTCAAATTAGAAATATTTCCATCAGCTGCTACTGCCAAGAAAACCATAATGGCTTAGTAGAATAAGGGGCTGTTCACACAAGACCATTTTAATTGAAAACAACAACAGAATGCTTCATTTTGGACGGTTGTTTCCATGACAACAGCATTATAGGCCCCCTTCCTATAAACATACTGTAAGTTTCAACCAAGTCGACTTATGTTAGTATGCCGTGAGAGATCATCAGGTGTGCCTGCAAAAAAATATCCAAGTTCACTTAATTGGATGGCAAATTATTTACTACTTTCCATCCGTGCAACAAAATGACAACTTTGTGTTGAGTCAAACAGGCCCAAGATGAGATCATTATTTCTGTCTACTTTTGTGACAGTGTTTAGTGGCGTGACCTGAGATTTTTGCAAATTTAAAGTTACATTTTTCCTACATGTTTAAATGCGACAGATGAATGGCAAATGATTTTCATCAGCACACTTCGCGACTGTCAGGTTTTCAATCTTTTGATTTGAAGTTTTAGTTGAAAACAAGTGGCCCCAATAAAGCCTACATTATCTTTATTACAGGCTTTTTGGAGGTGTTTTAGGGATAGACCGATTATTGGCCGGGCCGATTATCGGTGCCGATATTTGGCATGTTGACAAATATCGGCATCGGCTTTTTTACGAATCTGAAGGCCGATTAAAGCAAATTTTGTGTTTTCATCAGGATTTGTAAGATGTTCACAGACACTTTGTACTTGTTGCAAAGACATTTCGAACATATTCAGACAATTTTTCACTGTCTGCGAAGATCTTTTGAACCCTAACGAAAACCCAAAATTAGATACATACATACATACATTTGTCACTGCTGACACTGGGAAGTCTCAACACTTTTTAATTTATAAAAAAAAAATAATTAAAAAAAAATTAAATTCAGAAATTATGTTGAAATTTTGGAAAACTTTATTTACAGTAGAAAACTTTCAAAAACTATTAATTAATTAAATTAATTTATTTATTCACTGCAAACACTGGGAAGTCCCAACACTTTTTTAATTTGTGAAAAAAAACAAAAACAAATAATAACAATAATACATTTAGAAATTATGTTGAAATTTTGGAAAACTTTATTTACAGAAGAAAACTTATTTATTTATGTATTTATTTATTTATTTACTTGCTTGCTTAGTTTTGAATTTAGCTTAACACATGCTGATGACCCTGGAAGTTTCCAACAATTTCTGTTCAATTTTTTTAATTAAACAAAGATGTTTATTGTTTATGTTTATAATTAAAAGAAAAGTTCTTGTTGTTTTTTTTTACGCTATTATTTTCTCTTCTACTGCAAATGAATATCGGCTTGAAATATCGGTTATCGACCTCCTTGTCAACTAATAATCGGTATCGGCATCGGCCCTGAAAAAAACATATCGGTCTATCACTAAGTTGTTTTATTCAATTGCGTATGTCAATTGATCTGTGATTGTTGTCATTTGAGTTTCCTGATGTCCAAGTGCTTCACAGTTCTGGAAAATCCAAGCATTTGATATTCTGGGTTAAATTCTTGATTTTTGAGAAAAGTTGTTGAGAAATAGAAAATCGTGTAATTATGGTTTTTAGGTAAGATGTTGTCAGTGATGATCAAGATCAACCAGGTCGGCATTAATGAAGTAAGGGGTAATCTATGGATCAATACCATTAACAGAAATTAATGTATATGTCAGTGTTATTATAGTTTTGGAATTTTCATTTTAGTTTTTTATTTCGTTTTGAGTTTTGTTTTTTAAATGTAGTTTTAATTAGATCTCAGGATGGTTCTGTTAGTTTTTATTAGTTTGAGTTATTTAATAAATGCTTAGTTTTAGTTAGTTTCAGTATTAGTTTTAGTTAAAAAAAGTCTTACTTGTGCGCAATATTTAAAAAAACACCATGGTAGCGACGTGAAGCATCTGAAGATACTTTTCTATTGGCTGTTGCTAGATGACATCACTTCTGTGTGACACGCTTTCAAATGTCTTTATTCCGGTTAATATAAAAAAGAAATCTATTGTATTTAGAATCACATTTAAAATTATCCCCAAAGGCTCATGCATTAAATTAATTATCCAAGACTAAAACGAAGGACATTTTTTCTATAATTACAGTTTGTTAGTTGTTTTTTTTAATATAAAATGTATTTTCAGTTATTTTTTTATTTTATTTTTTTTAAATCATTTTCATTATTATTTTATTTCATTAGCGAAATTGGTTTTTGAATTTTAGTTTGTTTTTCGTTAGTTTTAGTTAACTAAAATATCCTTGTTATATGGAAAGATTTACGTAAACATTTCTGACCTAAGTTTGGCGAAGAGCAAATTTAAACAGCAGCATTAAAACTGTTGAGTTTAATTACTTTTTTTTTTTTTTTTTTCCTGCTAAACAGATGTTGTCTTGATGTTCTGCTACATCTTAATCTTTAAGAATACAGTCGTTTGTTGTGGACATTTTATCCTTCCAAGGCAAAAAAACAAAAACAGAACCCACATACATCAACCGCCGCTCAATTTCTTTCATCTTCACACTAAGCCAATATCAGTGAGTGAGCATGCACAATACGGAGCTGTGACTCACAATTAAAATCTCGCAGTTGAAATGCAGTCGGCGTTGATGTTAAATCCGTCTGTGCTTTCCCTGCTTTGACGATTCCGAATGTTCGCCATGGAGGTGTGTGTTGCGGTTGAAATGCTTTTGAACAAAGACCATCAAAACATTGGATGAACTGAGGCGCTTTTTGCCTTAAACCAAATTTGCTCTTTGTTCTGCTTAATCCCTGTTAAACCTTGTAAAATACATTTCACTTTGTCAAGAAACTGAAGCCACAATAATAAATGATAAAAACTCCACAAAAAATTAAGTTCCACATTAAATTTTGCAGAGGCAGCAACTGGTTAAATGATTAAGTTCTTATTAATGAATCTGACACGTGTTGCACAAACTGACATCAGCAAGGATGATATGAAAGTATCTTAGAATTCTAATTCAATCATTGTAAATATAAATTAAAAATCTTATTAATTGTCTTCAAGTGCAATAAGTCGGGTCTTTCATAAATGTAAGAAAATACTTTTAAATTCATGTGAACAGTAAATTTCAAGAAAACGGTAAGACACAAACAAATATGGCCTTTAAAATTCAATTTCTTTTTATTTTATGGGAAAAAAGAGATATTAAAATAATTGATTCATGGTTTCATGAATCAATATCAGGCTCAAAGGAAAATCAATATCGATTATTCAAATTTTTTTTCTTCCCTTTTTAACCCAGCCCTACCATACAGTGTCAGCATCTCACTTGATTTCATACTTTAGCGAGGCTCATAAATCCTCAAGTCCTACATTTAAATATTTCAAGAAGATCCCAACAAGTATTTTGTTATAATTTTATGTTTAGCGTGATTGGAAAGCAGCTACATTGTTGCTAAAAATCAAGTGCTGCTCATTTGTTAACAACTAAATGTTTTAGATTCAAATCACATCCCTTGTTTTCCTTTTTAAAATATCCTTCCTTGGGAAATGGCAAAGACTGTTAAATATTGGCAACAGTGCCTGAGAATACTTTTGGTGATGGCAGTAAATACAGTAAATAAACAAGTTATTACGTAATTAATATACGTCCAATACGATATTGCGATATTGATATCTTGTGATCGGTGATCAATTGCTCATGCTAATCATAGATTATTTTGCGCTCATCTACCTCTCTGGCATTCTTCAGGTTTGTCTTTCTGTGCTGCTCAGATTTGCTGAGCTTACTTGTTTGTTTACCTGCCGCCACTGTGTCATGTGACGGTACAACGTCAAAACAAAAGAGACGAGATGAGAGAAAGAATGTCAATATCATAATAATATATCAATACCAAAGTCAATTTTGATGTCATCAAGGATCAATTAGACCACACTCCAGATTATTAAGTGTTTGTACGTACTCAAGGAAGTGGTTGTGTGAGTAGTGGTGTGCAATTGACATTAGTCTATTGGTGACAATTGCATCCCAAACTCGGCCAACTTCGCCAGTGTTGTCAATGACCACTGATCCTCTTCCCATTTGCTAAATCAGTGAAGTTTTGAAGTAGCTGCTAGAACACGTTTCGCAACAGCATTCATTTGAGTAGAGTCGAGTTTCTGTCTTCATTAAAATTTAAATCATTTTCCCTCAGAAACCAGTGCTCCATTTTTACTTTCACTGAGCTATGCATCTTTGCTTGTACACACCTTTGCTATCTAGGCCAATGCCTCCCCTGGCCATGGAGTTACTATAAGCACCAAATTACACGGAGGGGATCAGACACATCAGTTGCTATAAATGCAGGTGCGCATACCTGTGAGGATCACCACTGATACTTGGGATTTCTTTGACCTACAAGCGGATATAACTGGTCATATCTGCCAAAACAGGACCATACAAGATTCCAAATAAGTGCCCCTCTCCTAATTTCTACGTAAAACGGCCACAAGCGGCCTAGTGAGTACTGATACTTTGAAATAATCGGCCCGAAACCGTACTCACCCTTTCCCTAATCCTTTTTTTCTCTAGTGCTTGTCCTGTTTATTAAACAGGACAAACTGTAAAATCCAAAATGACAACACTGGAAAAGAGCTGAAATGTACTGTAACTGGCCAGCCCAACTCAAGTTCCTGATGTAACACCCCTTAACTCTTTTGCTCCCAATAACGTGTAAATACTTTTTTTTGTTTTAAGTGTCCCAAAGACGTATTTCTACGTTATTTTTTTATTTTTTATTTTTATATGCTAGAGCATACAGAAGGTTTGATGCAGCCTCTCAACTGCAAAGAACAGTTGCAGAAATGGTAGTCATTACACAAACGGCCAGCAGGTGGCAGCAGAGCAAAGGAGATCAACCAGGGCCATGTAGAAAAAAAGCTCAATTACTTACAATTATAAATAGATTTGTGAAAACTGATGAAACTTAGCTCTCTTCTAATGCTAATTGCTATAAAACTGAAACATAGAAACATACTTTTTTTCCTGATGAAAGAAGAGACTTTAATCTTTCTTTTAATAGATTCCATTCTTTTATAGTAATAGAACACAATATTCTGTGGTCCTTGCAAAATCAGTCAAAATCTAGTAAAACAGCCGGGAGTGAACGGGATTGCTTCTGTGAAAATGGCTGGGAGCGAATGAGTTAAAGGGGAAGTCAACTCCCCAAAAATTTGTTGACAATAATATGTTTTATGCAGCCCTACTAGTCTAAATATTCTGGTTAATATAGCATTAGTGGAATATAAAATAAGCGGTAAAATCCAGCAGTTTTGATCAATATTAGAAGGCGGCCATTTTGCCACATGCTGTCGCGTTAAGATGACATCACAGTTGCTCAGGTAACAACCAATCACAGCTCAGCTTCAGAAAGCAGGTGAGCTATGATTGGCCGTTACCTGAGACCTGAGCAGCTGTGATGAAGTGAAAATGACATCACAGTTGCTCAGGTCTCAGGGAACAGCCAATCACAGCTCAGCTTCAGAAAACAGGTGAGCTGTGATTGGTCACTGCCTCAGCAACTGTGATATCATATTCAGTTGACAGCAAGAGGCAAAATGGCCGCCCCCTGAGATAAATTCCATAAATGTAATATTTATCAGAATGTCATATTTCCACTAGTGAGGTCACACATAACATCTTGTCAAGAAATGTTTAAGGTTGACTTCCACTAACACATGAATAATAATAATAATAATAATAATAGTAGTAGGTACAGAGATTACACTATAAAACATTTAATTTCTTTACGGTTTCTTTTATTATGTTTTAATGTGTGTATGTGTCTTTTTTTATTTTATTTAATTAATTTTTTTATTTAACTAAAATACAGTGCTGTTTTTCTTTGGCAAAAACATGCAACAAAAAATAGTTGTTGTTTTTTTAAGGGAATTTTAAACGGATTAATTTTACAAGAAGATCACAATAAATTAGTGGTAAACACCATATTAACACTCCCACTCACCCTCATTTTTAAAACCCTTCCTTGCCTGTCTTTTTTTCCCACACTTTGGGTGAGCCTTTTTCAGTCAAAGACAGTCCAAAAATACGCACACGCACGCGTGCGCGCGCACACGCACGCGTGCGCGCGCACACGCACGCGCACTATTCCAAACCAAGGCCAAAGAAGCTCAGGGAATTTGGAGAAGAGATAATGTACATTACTGACTGCAACAATTGCTTCTGGCTGTGAAGAATGCAGCTGGATGTGTTCATATAATCCTGATACTGTACTGCACAGGCAGTCGAGTTGATTTGTGTTCTCAATAAATGCACTAGTAAACATTTGGCAAACAATGGAACCAATATCTAAAAGGGATTTTTTATTTTTTTATTTTTTTTTAAGTTAAAGCCCATTCAATGCCACTTATGCTCAGAAGAAGTATCACAATAATATTTTTACTTGTCTACTGGTCATGTCAGCCACATAGTTTATTTTTATTTCCAATGTGTGCAAACTAGAGTATGCATCTCTCCAATATAACACGTTTTTTGATACATGGGGTGCGATGCAATTCAAGGACAGTAAGTTTCAAAGTGGAACAACTCACTTCAATGTGATGAACTCACATTTTTTAAAAATCAAAATTGATTTTCCGATTCAAATGGATTTTTTGTCACACCCTGGTAAACAACTGTTGTCGAGCTTGTATAGGATTTAATTTGATCAGAAACACTCAATCTGATGTATCTTTGGCTTTTTCTAAGAGATATTATCTGTTTGCCCATATGACGAATGAGAGTTGAGCAACATTTAATCAAACAAGAACATTTCTCTCACAACCAGATTGCCTTTCTTTCTCAATCTGCATCAGAAAGGTCAGGCGATAGGAGACATTTTCCAGGACAATAAGCAGCCCCCTGCATCTTGCTATTTTCAACCTTACTTATGAATCCATTTTTATCAGCTCTAATAAAATTTGCCTGCTCTCCCTATTGCATTACATTCTATCCCTCTCCGCCTGGAAGATTACTCGGGGCCCGATAGAACCTTATCACACTGCAGCCAAGACTGGGACAATTATTCAGCCATTAGACCAACTAGGAAGTCTGATTCGCTTCGTGGCCAGACATCTGCCACCACACCGCTAAATAAGCTCCACTACTACGTGCAAAAAGTTTGGCACAGGACATTGAAACATTTATATACAGTACAGTGGTCCTTTTTGAGCGTACTGTACGTCATTCCGTGGCTAAGGCTAAGCTTGCAACTCAGTTTCTTGTACAGTACAGTACTGTGTATCCTCCTGATTGCCAGCAATTCAAATTTGTCCTCTGTAGTGGACATTTTTAAACCTGAATATCTCCCACCCAGTGCATACGATTTGAATTAATTCCTTTCGTGCTCTATAGAGGACATTCAGAGCTTTCGAATGATACCAAAATGTGTAGGGGTGGGGCTTTGCTACCTGTGATTGCATCATAAAAGAAAATGGCTTCCCTCAGTGCAAACACTTTTTAGGGAAGAGGAAAAGTAAGTGTATAACAGTTTTTATTGAGCAAATTTAGGCTTTAAATGTTGTTCGCATGTTTTCTATGAGACTCTTAAGAACACATTAAAGAATTGTTTGAATTATTTTAACTGTATTTGAGCCTAGCATTTAAGTTTAAAAAAAAAAAAAAAAAGTCCTCTGTAGTGGACACATCATAGCTTAAAAATACACTTTATTTTTTTATTTTATTTTTTTATTTCTTTTGTAGTATTCCAGTTACTTCACAAAGATTGGGGAATATCAAAATATGATTGGTCAATATTTTTTTCCTGGTAGTCAGGAGGATATAAAACCAATTCTCCCATTTTGACAAAATTCTTTGTTTTTAATAAAGGACAATAGCGCTGTATTGTATCAAGTGTGTGCGTGTGTGTATGTGTTATGTGGGTGAATGTGATGCATTGTTTGGCCTAAAGCGCTTTGGGCACCATATGGTGTAGTTAAAGCGCTATATAAAAAGCAGTCCAGTTCAGTCCAATATGACCAAACACAATAAAAGAGAATGTAAAGAAAAACTGCACTGCAATATTGTACTGTAAGTTATACGAATAACATGCAGGAATGACTAGAGCACGAGACTCACACCCAAAAGGTGCGTTCGCTATTAATTTACCGTTTAAGCAGCGAGTACCGAATCAGCTTGAATGGGTTGCTAATTGTACTTTTGACGAAAAAGCCATCGTAGTCCAAAACGAGAAAACTTCAATTTGATCATAATGGTAGGGATGGATGGATGGTAAATGAAGTGCACCATTCGACAACCTATTTGTTAACAAGCCTTATATTCCCTTTTTGATATACGATGTACATCGATGCACTAATGCTACAGAACGTACAGAAAGGTTTTCCTTTGTAAGTTTAAATTAACTTACTTATATTTTAAGGATCCCTCACGTTACACAGCCAATGGCAGAAGTTGGTGTGTTTTTGGCTGTTGGTAGAATTTTAAATCCATCCTTGTTTATCCATTGATGTGTCTGTTATAGCAGCTAGCTAGCGCTAAGCTAACCCGCGAGGGTTCTTCTCTCCAGCGTCCATGTTTGCAAACTCCCTTCGAGCTAAGATGGTGTCAGAGGCCAACAACTAAGTAACAACAAAAGTGTTGAGATTCGATGATGCTTATATGGGCTTTAGTGATGGCTAAACATTCCCATTCACATGAGACAATATGCTAATATGCTATGTTTCATTCTCACTCGAATCTGAACATTTTAATTTGGCCTTTCGTTTTTAATGGCCACTTCTCATCTGATATAACTTAATGGAATGAAAACATTTTTGCTTCAATTCAATGAGGACTGTGCTGCTCCTGGTGTGCATATCATGGCCACCTGGGGCAGTTGGCTTTAAAGCAAACTTTCCTTAAGCCAAGTGGTTGTTTTGAATGCACATCTTTGTTTTGTGTGACGATATACTTCAACCTGATCAGTCATTAAACGGCTTGAAACTTTTTTTTTTTTTTTTTTTTTTAATTATTATCTTTCAGGAGCACTTAGCTAGGTAACAGAGTTCAATGGGATGTTTACACCTTAAACTGGGTATTTGTGACATATTGTAAATAAATTAGTGGACATGTAGACATGTATCACTGAGATACTGTGTTGTATTTTACTTGACACATTTCCTCTTTTCTTTGCAAAAACATTCTCACTTCACATTGGATTGAATTAGGTAATCTTTAAAGTAGACCCGCGGATTTATGTAATATATTTATGTCGCGGGCATTGTAAACCAGTCAACTCATACGTTGCAGCCTCTCCATCTGAAAACAAAGCCTATTTGTTTGAATGTTTTTTTTGAATATTTTAGCTTTTTATTTAAATGCATTTTTTTGGAAGAATCCCTTTAACTATATCACAAATGAGTCTAATGTAGATACTTGATTCATCTACAAGACAAATGGACTCATCCAGTATTTTACACAGTGAAAACAAAATAAGATAAAAGTATGCATGGCCAAAAAAAAAATAAAAAAATTATTAAACGCAGTCTCGAAGTGTTTTTTTTTATTTTTTATTTTTTATTTTTTTTAAATTCAGAATACAGTGTGACCTGATTGACAAATTTTTGAAGATACAAGCCATCCATTTTTTATTTATTTATTTTTTTGCCTTGTCTTACAAGCAAATATTTAAGATACAAGCAGTGTATGGTCAGTGAACTCAAGTCACTTCATAATGTTTAGTCTACTTATTTATGTATTTATTTATTCACTACTTCTTATTTATTTACTGATGTAAAATGTATTTACTTGTGTGTAAAAAAAAAAAAAAAAAAAAAAAACGCACTTCACACTTCAAAATATTTGCTTTGTTCCTGTTTACCGCAAAACTGATGTTTGTTTATGTGCAGCACTTTGTATACAGCAATGCCCGTTCATAAACCGCTTTATAAATAAAGTTGAGTTGAGTTGAGTTAAAATAAAAAAAGAGGCTTTTTAATGCCACTCAATTGAAATGTACTGCCAAAAGACTACCACAAAGTTTTGGCCTTCCGCTAGCGTAAAGCTAAATGCCAAATATGCTAATCGCTAGCATTGATGGTCAGGGTTATAAGTAACCCTTAAAGCAACAGACATTTAACACATACGGTAGTAGACAGACTGACAGGCATATTTTCTTGCCACTGTGAGACAGGACTGAGCCAAGAGACATTACTGTCAAAATCCTCCAGGTTCCCTGATTCACTTCAGTGAGTCTGTTGCTTTCTTTCTTACTTTCGTTTATTTACTTTTTTTTTTTTTTTTTTTTAAATAACAGTATATTAAAAAGAATGTGTACTGTTCAAAGGTGACAACATACAATATGTACTCTGTGCACATTTGTGCAGTGCCGTCTTTTTAAAGTTGAGCCAACTAGCTCCACGATAGCAATTTGGAATTCAGTTGCAATTTCACAGGAGATGCTCATCCTCCCAATGGAATGGTCTGCTGTGGCTGGAAACAGCCCGTTTGCACGGTAGGTGGATAGGAATGTGCACACATTCGATTCAAGAATTCCGGTCTACGTTACTGCTGGCCAAGTGTTTGATCAAATCAATCTTTTTCATGGCTTTGCCAAAGACAGCGAACACAGCCCAATGCGACGCCAATGTCGAGCCTTTGCATTTCTAAGCATGAATGCAGAATGACAAATACAAGGATCAAGAAACAGCGGACACATAAAGGCTAAATGCATAGCAGATTAATGAAATATATTCTATATTAAATAGCCACATTTTGGCTGGAGAGACCCTTTTTTTCGATGGGGATTCAGTGCAATTTGATTGATTTTGAGTACACTCGCGTAGCTTAAGTGCTGAGATGCTAAGAAACCATTTAAAACCCATTTAAATCTCAACTGGATCTTTTTGAAATAGTTACTGTGATTAGTAAGTGTCAGCAGCCACTTAGAACTCAAAATTACTCTTCTTAATCCTCCTCTGTTTTTGCCACCCAATTCGAGATGACACTTTGTCTGGAGTGTGTCCCTAGTTTCTCTTTTGAAGTACATTGTTTCACTTTTGTGAAAGTAGACTTGATCCTTCTGTGGTCATGAATGAGCTAGTGCTGAGCTAATAAACAATTATTACTGTACATTTTTATGATGGTATGACATTAAATATACTAAGTACTGGTCCTTATATCATATTTTACATAGTTGGATGCTATAATTTAGTGCTTTCTACCCCCCCCGATTACAGTCAAATATTTGCCCAACATTTAATTTATATGAAATTATTTCTAAAGCTTGTTTCATATTAAAACAGAATTAAGTGGTGCCTGGGCCTTCACTGACCTTCACTCTTAATACCAGAATGATATAAACTACAATACAATACAAAAACAAACAAACAAAAAACAAAAAAAAGATTTAAAATAAACTACCGTATTTTCCGCACTACAAGGCGCACCTAAAAGCCTTCAATTTTTTCAAAAGCTGACCATGCGCCTTATAATCCAGTGCGCCTTATATATGGATCAATATTGAGCCGCAACAGGTCTCGCTGTCAAGACGCTATCGGTGACCCTGCACGATCGGTGACGCGCATGCGCAGAAGATCCCGCCATCTTGGATCGCTAGCTAATACTAATACTTTACCTGAGAGAAAATGATAAAACAGCTGTTTATTCATTTTGGAGTTGTCATAAAGCTGGCTTGTAATCTATTAATAAAGTTTGACTGACCTATCTGACTGTTTTGTTGACATTCCCTTTAGCGCAGCACCATCTAATAGATGTATAACGTAACCCCAGTCTCTACTGTAGCGCCTTACATATGGAAAAAGTTTTAAAATATGTCATTCATTGAAGGTGCGCCTTATAATGAGGTGCGCCTTATAGTGCGGAAAATACGGTACATCATACCAGCGATGGTGTTTACGAAATGTATTAATGTCTGCAGTTCGCCAGTCAAACCAGTTTTGCCAGTCAAACTTGGCTCGCTCTGACCAACCAGAGGATGGAAACATGCTGATATATTTTTTTTTAATGTATTTTTTATTTTTTTATTTTTTTATTTTTAAGCTTTTTGTACTGATTTTATACACACAAGTGACGATGTATTTTTGAATGAATAAATAATAGTTTTTGGACAAATGAAATGGACAATGTTATGCAGAATCCCCGATTATCCCTCAAGACCACTAATGCAACAGGAAGTTGCATTACATATAGAATTTAGGCTGTAAATGCAAGTCAATGCTTGTGATAGTGTTTCGAACATAAGAGAAGGCCTCCCTGGCTTTGACTTCCCACCATTGAAGGAACTCGTTTGATAAATGCAAACAGCTCATTCATGAATGAATAACTTCAGCCCACAAAAGCAACACCAAGATGGATGGATTGGAGCCCACATGGAGCACTTTTTTTTTTTTTCTTACTGGGAACCTTTTGCTGATAACAGTCTGATGCATATCTGCTGGCCTTGCTTTGTTAACAGCTTCTTCGCTTGCTGCCTTTTGTACACCTTTAGCTTTCATCTGAAGAATTGCCATTTTCAATGTGAACAAGAGGGAGAAGCGAGGCTGGAAAAAAAAAATGGTTAGTACAGTGGGAGTGAGAGGGAACCAGCTAGAAATTCCAACCACAGGTTGAGAGCCTTGAAATTGGCGGATTTCAAAAGTGAGGTAGCCAAGTTTTCTAAATTTGACACTCTACAGTGAAGTGTTATTAACAACCCTCCCGAATTTGAATCATGAGAAACAATTGCCAAGTAATTAAAATGAGGCTTCACATCAGCCTTACGCTAGCTGTCAAGTCGGACCACGCTCTTTGGTTTTCAGTCATTATCTGCGTGACATGCTTGCACTCATGGCGAACAATGAGGCACTCTAAAGCAGCCACACAAACGGACTATCATAAGGGAGTTGCCAGACCCGGTTTTAGCTGTGCTGTATATCCGCTATTACTACAGTTGTCATTCTTTGAACGGTTTTGGCGATTAGCTTCAACCAAAACAAATCTCTGAATTTGAACTTTACAGTGTCTTTAATTTAGGGCTGGGTTCAAAATATCGATATATCGATATCGTATTGATACGCCTTTTCATATCCCAATATCATGCCCCCCCCCCCCCCCCCCCCCCCACCCCCACCCCCCGCCCTGAAGCCAGCTGGGATAGACTCCAGCACCCCCGCGACTCTTGTGAGGAAAAGCGGTTAAGAAAATGGATGGATGGATGGATGGATGTCACAACAATGTGAATGTCGTGTCAGTTTTTTTTTTTTTTTTTTTTTTTTTTTTTTTGTGTCACTTTATCTATACAGCCTGTACTGTGGTGGTAATTGATTGTTTTTATAAGGCCATGTTAAATAAAACAGATTATTAGTGTAACTGCAATAGATTCAATTCTTAATGTAAATATTCATATTTTTACTAATGCATTAAATTAGAGTAAGAAGTTTCTACTCTTTGCAGCATTGGTAATTTTGACTGTCTAAAATGGCTACTGCATGAATTCCTCAACTGAATCAAAAATTGTCGCGAATCGAATCAAATCGATTCTGGAAATCTGAATCGATACCCAGCCCTACTTTAATTCACACATTTGTTCTGATGTAGTTCTTAAAAACGATATTTAGGGAGTGAGAAGTTTTAAATCCCCACTTTTTGTTACATGCCTTTGGTAATGAGCAAACAAACTGGAACAAAAAAATTCCGCAGAGTTTAACTCTTTTTACTGCCACACGTTATCAAAAAAAAAACTTTAATATGACAAAGACTTTGATCATTTACGTCATCCTTGAAAACGTTCTATTTCATCAGATTTTGTCATGTTTCATTGTAATTTCATACAAATTGAGCCCATTGAAAAGAGATACAGTGCTGGCCATAGGTAGTGTGTTTTGATTACACAACTCATTGACCAGGCAACGCGTGCTGCACTTAGACGGTGAACTGCCCACTGATAAAAAACAAACAAACAAACAAAAAAAAACGTAGTTGACATCATTTAACGTTTATGGCGGCATACATCGTGATTTTACTAATCGTTATTCAACGTTTTTGGCGGTCAAAGAGTTAATCTGTGAAGTTGGCTGATTTTTAACCTAATAGGAAGCGGACTTATGGTGAAGCCGCTCCTTCACATTTAGAGGAGACGGCTGATATGACATGTTGGAGGCATTCAATTAGGATGACTTCCGAGTGGCTCCCATTGGAAATGTCGACCTGCTTGGATTTGTCTGAGTAGTACGAGATCAGCCTTTGGGGGTCCATATTGCTCATCTTTGCCCGAGGACACTTGATAAGAGAAACGGTAGAAGGGATACCTGCATTTTATTCGGTCAACCAGTTTTCAGGTAAACAGAAAACGAATGGATGGGCTGGGGAATTTTGCTTCGTTTATATGCCAAGGCTGTTCCAAAATCTGCCCACTGGCAAACATCCTGTTAAACCTCAGCCAACGTACTCAGAAGTGCTTCTGTGTTTGCAGCTCCAGATGCATAAGATGTGTCCGGGGACACATTCCGCCATGATGGCCCACACACCAACCCCCAAAAAGTGAAAATCCCGCAGTCAGACAGCCAAACGAAAAGAGACCTTCAAAACATCCTTGGTAGAGTTAAATAACCCGTTGGGTTTGTTGGTAGAGGATGTGGAATTTCAGCATACGATTACATGAATAAATCATCTTTCACCTTTAAAATGTAGAAAAGCTCATCAAGATAGCAATACAAATAAAAACTAAATTCTTTGGTTGCATTTGTGGCCAGAGAGCAATTTTATTAAGGAGACTGTGGCGGGATTTATTTATTTATTTATTTATTTAATATAAATGGAAAAACTGTCCCCTGTGCTTTAACAAAACCTGCCAAGCAATTGAGTGAAAATTAGCCATTCCCTTCCAAATCAATAACATAGCACAGAGCCCTCCAGAGACCGAGTCCTCACTATGAACTCCAATATTTTGACTGTCGAGGAATCGGTGAGCAACCAGTAGAGAGGATGATAGAAAACTGCGATTAAGTATGAAAAGTAATGCTTCAGTCTCGTGTTGTGCTCTCTGCTTTGGGAAATGATCTGCAGGTGATGAGTGTTGCTGCCAAAAAAAACATTAAAAAAAAAACCCTCCGCTACTTTCAAAGTATTTGCATTATTGAGCGGAACAAAAGCAACGCATGGACGGCGATCGGATTGACAGACCAACTGAAGTGATGTTTTATAATACAAAAGCAAACAGAGAGACTGAGGTGATGTTTGGCCCTGGCGATAGAAAACAGGCCACTTGGGAAATGGGGAGAGGAAATTCAATTTGATGGTAATCTGATGTACACATTCTACTGTTTGTGAGTTAAATTAGATTTTGGATCGGTTTGCTTTAGCCCCTGTGTACCCTTTACACTATTGGGGAGGGAGATTTATCTAGAAAGATCTATGGTTGTGTCTGATTGAAGAATCATGCTGAGGGAATAGTGGGCAGATGGTAATCTATCATACAGACAACAAAATATTTTATTTCTTCTCCTGTCACCTTATTTTACCTTTAATTATGTCAGATGTTTCCTGGACGGACTTGTGTAAAGTTTTATTGACACGAATTAGCCGTGGTGAACACTTGTTTTTTTTTAAGGCTTTTGAATCATTGCTGATGTGAAGTGTCATCATCTTACAGACACTGAAAGTTAAAAATAAACGTCCATAAAATTTGACTTAGCATAGAGAAGAGATTTCTTAAAGTTGAAGTCAACCTGTCCAACTTTGTGACCTGTCTGTGAAAGGCGCTATACAAATTAAGGTTACTTCCTTAACTCATTTACTCCCAATAACGTATAAATACGTTTTTTTTAATGTTCTAAGTGTCCCAAAGACGTATTTATACGTTTTTTTGTTTAGTTTTTTTATGCTAGAGCATACAGAAGGCTTTGATGCAGCCTCTCAACTGCAAAGAACGGTTGCAGAAATGGTAGTTATTACACAAACGGCCAGCAGGTGGCAGCAGAGCAAAGGAGATCAACCAGGGCCATGTAGGAAAAAAAAAGCTCAATTGCTTACAATTTTAAATAGATATGTGAAAACTGATGAAACGTAGCTCTCTTCTAATGCTAATTGCTGCAAAACGGAAACAGATAGAAACTTACTTTTTTTTCTGACGAAAGAAGAGACTTTAATCTTTCTTTTGATGGGTTCCATGCTTTTATAGCAATTGAACACAATATTCTGTGGGCCTTGCAAAATCAGTCAAAATCCAGTAAAACAGCCGGGAGCGAACGGGACTGCTTCTGTGAAAATGGCTGGGAGTGAATGAGTTAATTACTTACTTAAACATTTCTCAACAATAATATGTTGTATGTGACCTCACTAGTCTAAACATGACATTCTGATAAATATTACATTTGTGCAAATATGAGTGATGAAGCCAAATCCTACAGTTTTTATCAATCTTAGAGGGTGGCCATTTTGTCACTTGCTGTCGACTGAAGATGACGTCAATGTTGCTCAGGGCTCAGGCAACGACCAATCAACAGCTCACCTGATATCTGAAGCTGAGCTGTGATTGGTTCAATTCAACTCAAAATTTGTATTTCATTCATTTAAAATGGAATGAAAGGGGACATAAAGTGAAACTTATATCTGCCCCTGATTTAAATATTATTATTATTATTATTATTATTATTGTTAACAACAACGCAATAAATAACAGTAAGCAGTCAAGATGCTTTCATGGCAACAATTAAACAAAATGATTCAACAGCATGACCTTGTGCTATATATATTTTTCTTTCGAGTAATTGAGCTTTTATACATTTTTTTTTTGGGGGGGGGGGGATACAAATGGACTGAGATGATCTAGGTTTATAAACCAGATTGTTCCACAGATTTTTTATTTTTATTTTTTTTTTATATTTGATTTGCATGTTAATTGGTAACATTTCATGAACGGCTTTATTCATTATTTGAAGGCGGCTAAACTCCATCAATTCTTGAATTTTAAAGCTATTAGTTGTATAAATATTGGATTAGTGTCGTGTTTTGTATCCACATCCAAACACGACACAAATAGCACGTTTCTGTGAAAGAAAAATGGGTTTGGTGAAGGTTTTGCAGGCACACCCCCACACTTCAATGCAATCGGTCAGCTATGTAACCAGTGAATTATATAACATTGACAAAGCATTCTTATTCAATGATTCTTTAACCTTAAGTAGTAAAACGGTTACGGTTTGGGATACCTTCGCTTTTGACATGTTCTACATGCGCTTTCCATGTTAAATGTTCATCAATAATAATACCTAGAAACTGTATTTCATTAGTACTTTCTATTTCTATACCTTGCACAGTCACAGTTGTTACCTGAGACCTGAGCAGCAATGATGTCATCTTCAGTTGACAGCAAGTAGCAAAAAAAGCCGCCACTTGAGATGGATAAAAATGGCTGAATTTTGCTGCTCACATTATATTTTCCTAACGCTATATTAACCACATTGCCATATTTAGATTAGTGGGGCTGCATGGAACATATTATTGTCAAAAAAAGAAAATAAAAAAAAAATTGGGGGGGGGGGGGGGCTTTAACAACCCTGTCAAATTTAAATGCGTTAGAAAAAGTGGCCAAGCAAGTAGAATGGGACTTCAAAATGGCAAAAGAAGCCATTGACTTTGCCACATTGACTTTTTCGCTTCCACTCTTTTTTTTTTTTTTTTTTTTTTTTTTACTTGAAAACTTAAGATACAAACGCTTTATGGTGTCATCGAACACAACTCGCTTGAAAATAAGCAATTTGTTAAAAAAAAAAAAATCAACAATTAGGCTACAATTGGAGCTTTTGTTTCAAACTTTAAGCTCAAAGCTTAGGTCAAGTTTTTCCTGAATTGCCAAAGTATGAGTCAGCCTTTTGAAAGTGTCAAGTGATGCCATACTTTCCCCACTTCTGTCTGCACTGAACTTTGACAAGCCGTCAACGTATGTTGCTGATGTAAGTGGTGGAATAGGTGCTGTCTTGTTATATAAGGACACATCAGGGCAGATGTACTGAAGCAGAGCCATCAACAGAAATTTCCACTTGGCTTAAATTGCCTTTTGAAAAAGTCTTACTTGCTTCATTTCTGCACATTAATAACTGTGAAAGTTTTGGACACCCTTCTTAATGAATTAATCAAGTGTTAGTCTACACCCTTAAAAGTACTAAGCCCTTTTGAACAATTGGATGCTTCCAACTTTGTGTTTGTGAAAGTCCTTTTTATGTTCCTGCCTGACTGTGCTTGAGTTTACAAAGCAAGGTTTACAAAGGCATGCGGAGGAGGAGTTTACGGTTGAACTTTAAGTCTCAAGGCACCTCTCGTCTGGAAATCAGTCACCTCTGGCCTCCATAAATTTTATTCTTCTGGATGAATGGAGACTAAATGCAGTTGTGAGCCAAATTCTTGAAGTAAATCTTCTTAGGAGTGTAGAAGCTGCTCTAGTTGTAAAGTTGAACCTTCCCCATGAGTGGGACACAGTGGTGGATGATTAGTGTTTTTATTTTTACCGCTTTTAAACGAATGCTGTCATGTTTGTCAAGTTGTCATTATCATAATACGGTGGTGCCTTGAGATAAGAGTGACCTGACATACGAGGTTTTTGAGATCCGAGCTGTCGTTCGGACCATTTTTTTCCCCCAGCAGCTGGTTGCCCTAATGCAGTGGTGTCCAAACTACGGCCCGCCGTCCATTTTTCAGTGGCCCACGATGTATGCTAAAAATGGCATTTGACTCAGTTCAAATAAAATAAAACAAAAATGTTTGGAGATGGTCAAAGTAAGAAGGGAGGGTATCGAAAAACAGGTGACATTAAAGGTTATTTTAGTTAACTAAAACTAATGAAAAAAAAACAATAAAAAAAAAAAACAATATTGTTACCGAAATAAAATGAAAATGCTTTTAAAAAAACGAAAACTAAACTTCATTTTATGTTTACAAAACTAACTATAATTATAGCAAACGACCTTCGTTTTAGTCTTTGGAAATTAATTTAATGCATGAGCCTTTGGGGATGATTTTAAATTAGATTTTTAGTAGATTTATTTTTGATATAAACCAGAATTAATGACGTTTGAAAGTATGTCACACAGAAATAACGTCATCTAGCAGCAGCCAATAGAAAAGCACCTTCAGATGACATCACTCCCATAGTGTTTTTTGAAATATTGGCCATAAGTAATACACATAAAAAAAAAAAAAACTAAACTAATACTACTACTGAAAGTAACAAATTAAACTAAAACTAAGCTTTTTTTTTTTTTTTTTTTTTTTTTTTTTTTTTTTTATAGAACTAAGCTAATAAAAAAACTAAAAGAACCACCCTGAAAACGAATAAAAACTAACTAAAATGAACAATTCCAAAACTATAATAACCCTACCGGCATATTACAAATAAATTGTTTTATATACTGTAACATTTTTCTAAATATGCATCTGAGTTTCTGTATGTGGCCCTCAAATGAAAAAGTTTGGACACCCCTGCATTAAAAAGATACTTGACTCATTTAGCCATTTCCACCAGCAAGAAGTTAATATTCTGTCAATAATTAAATTGATAACCATTAATTTTCATGTACAATTAGCACTTTTTAAAGCACATTTTGCCTTTTGCTGTTGAGTGAAGATGACATCGCACGTGTGCTCAGGGCTCAGGTAATGACCAATCATGGCTCAGGACCTGTTTACACGGAAGCAAAGTCGTTCCTCAAACACATCTTGTACAGACAGAACCGTCTCAAGACATGCGAGTGTCCAAAAGAAGACAGCTAGAATGTTTAACGGCTGCAATACATATGCCAAGTCTGGAGTGGCGCTGTAGCGCTGCCACAGGGAGTTAACAGAACGCGTAGAAGAAGAATCGGCGAACAAGACGAACCACTGATCTGTTTTGAAACAGCGAGGTCACCATCTTAATCCTCCCAAGAAACGTTTCTTTTCTCGGCATACGATCCTACACATTTACAGTATCGAAATTAGAGAACATTTGAGACAGTACTTAGTAGGGGTGTGAATTGCCTAGTACCTGACGATTCGATTCGTATCACGATTCACAGGTCACGATTCGATTCGATACCGATTAATCCCGATACGAATGGTCACGATTCGATACCGATTAATCCCGATACGAATTTATAAGTCGATTGTTGCGATTTTTTTTCATTCATATTTAGAAAATACTAATCAGTAAGCTTGTAGAGTGTAAGATTTATATGAAAATGTATTATTTATTTATTTATCTGAAATTTCAGTCTTATAGATGTTGTAATCTGTTTCATGTTTGAACAGCATTAAAATAAAAATATTAAGGCTTAATGTGCCGTTCATATAACATTCTTCCATGCTCAAGGTGTGAATCCTAAAAAAAAAAAAAAAAAAAAAAAAAAAAAAAAAAAAAAAATCGATTCTGCCGATTATTGAATCGATTCGAGAATCGCGCGATGTAGTATCGCGATATATCGCCGAATCGATTTTTTTTTAACACCCCTAGTACTTAGAAACAACTGGGGTCTAGCAACTGAGCGATAAAAGAAAAAGGGGTCTTCACAGTAGTTTAAACGTCAGTCTGCTCGCGAGATGGGAGGACTAAGATGGCTTCAACGGCTGGAACGGGCATGTATGGGCTATCGGCTATCCAGTAATATATACAGATCAGTGAGACGAGCACGACACAGTTGAAGTGACAATGCTGATTCAAGTACAACATCACGCAAAACATTTTGCTGTAAAAACCTAAACAAGCTAAGCAGGTTGCGCAAAACGGGGAAGACATGTCTGTCCGCCATTGTTGTTGACAGACTGGCAGTTAGTGCGCAGTCACAGGAGAAGTAGCAATCCTGCTATGGTGTCCACATTGGAACGTACGTGTACGCGTTTTGTAATCTTTGACAATCTCTGACAACTGGTCTTCTTTTGTTTTGTTTTTTTGTCTTGAAGTGTATCTTAATTTTTAACGTAATGATGAGCCCGTTGTTAGTGTAGCGGTTCATATTGCTGACATGGAATCAATTCCCACTTAAAGTCGCCAGTCCCAATCACCTCATGATTGAGCGATCCAGGCTATAGTCCGCCCGCGTCAAGGTGGATTGTGATGTGCTTATCGATACAGAGGAGGTTGGAAAAATCATTGATATCACATCGTTCCATGTGAGAGAGAGTATTCATTAAGAAAATCTATATGTAGGCGCTCTGCCGAGTCTCAACAGAGGTTTATGAAATCTAGTTATCGCAAGTTATGGTACAGCAAACAAAAATAGCTGGATTGGTAGGGAAGTATTTACTTACTGCATATCCTCACCTTCCGATAGCTCACCACAAAAACATAATAATAATAATAATGAATTCTTCTCAGGGTTATTATAGTTTTGGGATTTTCATTTTAGTTTGTTTTTATTTCGTTTTAAGTGTTGTTTTTTAAATTTAGCTGGTTTTAAAGGGATACTTCACTTATTTAGCCCATTATAGCAATAACAAGTTAATATTTTGTCTATAATTAATTTGATACTTTCATTATTTTTCACGTACAAATAGTACTATTAAAAACACATTTTGCAACTTGCTGTCGAGTGAAAATGACATCACAAGGGCTCAGGTAACCAATCACAGCTCATCTTGTTTTCTAAGTTTGGTCATGTGGCATTCACAAGCTGAGCTGTGATTGGTTACCTGAGCCCTTGTGATGTCATTTTCAGTCGATAGCAAGTTGCAAAATGTGTTTTTAAAGGTACTAATTGTACATGAAAAAATATGAAAATATCACATTTATTATAGGCAAAATATTCATCTTTGACAACCAAAAATGGCTAAATAAGTAAAGTATCCCTTTAATTATTTTTCTGGGTGCTTCTGTTAGTTTTTATTAGCGGAAGTCAACCCAGAAATGTTTTTTTGAAAATATGTTTTAAGCAGCCCCACTAGTCTAAATATTGTATTTTACGTTAGTGGAATAAGAGTAAAGCAGCAAAATCCAGCCATTTTTATCCGTCTTGGGGGGATGGGCGGCCATTTTGCCACTTGTTGTCGACTGACTCAGGCCTCGGGTAGCAACCAATCAGAGCACAGCTTCAGAAAACAGGTGAGCTCTGATTGGTTGTGATGCAACTGTGATGTCATCTTCAGTCAACAGCAAGTGGCAAAATGGCCACCCCCTTGAGATGATTAAAAACCTTGTATTTTGCTTATTAACTCATATTCCAAAAAATTAATATTATTCAGAATGTCATGTTTAGACTATGGAGGTCACATATATTATTTTAAAGCTGACTTCAATTTAAAGTCTTATTTTTGTACTGTACTCCAAATCACTCAGCGACAGCTATCACTGCTAACTTTGGATGTAAATTGCACATGACAGATACACAAAGTTTTCTGGTCTTTTGCCAAGCCTGATTGGACTGGAAAATACTGTTTGGGCCCTCAGGCTGGCTGCAAGGGTAGCGAGGACAAATCACCCCGTGCAAACCTCATCCGTGTAGCCTGCTCACAGCTCGCTGTCTAAATTCTAATCAAGAGCCAAACGCCAGGGAAAATGTATTGGGCGGAGAGCAGGTGGAGTAGGGAAGGTGCCAGCCAGAGGGATTTTATTTGGGAAAAAAAAATTACCCGTTTGATCTCATCACACCACCGTCCTCCTTTTAGTCAGTTTATGTTGGGTGGTCTCTCTCTGACAGAATAGCACACATTTAGTAGTTTTCTAATTAAGCTAATCTCATTTTCATCAGCTTTGAACTACTCATCTTTTTCCGGGCAGCTTCTCATATTGATCAGTTTTTAGTTTCTGCTTGTTCATTGATTTGCACCCTTTATGAAGGCTGTTGATTTTAGTAAAATTATTTTATGGTTGATGTCACTTCTAACTCCATTCATTGATGTTGCTTTTCCTGCTGTTAACAAGGAAGATGGCATTTTTCAATTGACGGAATGGAAGGAAAATATCTTAAAACGATTCCTCATCTTTATTCATCCCAAACTGATAATGTAACTGTAAAATTAGTGGATAATTAGTCCATACGCAGCACTGTTTCAAGGCCCAGTGTTGTTTGTGTAGTGAAGGGACGAGAGAAATGATAGACGATAATGATAGACGATAATGACGGCTGAGTACTGGAGTGGGCTGAAAGGGGATGAGTGCAAGAATGACGGCCTTGTTAAAATGATGAGAGTACAAGACATAAAAATTTAATTGACTCTCCAACTTTAGGGTAGTGTAAAAGTATTGCCAAATAAACTCCAGTGAAGAATAGTGAGTTCTGTGATGTTAGTCCTCTCCTCTCAATGTATTTAATTACTGTACATCAACAATGCATGTACACTGAACCCTCATTTTTTTTTAATGGGGGGAGTCATTCCAGGCCCACCTGTGATCTAAGAGCGAGAGAGACCATATAGTTTTTATAACCAATTGTACCCTCGCAAATGCTTTGAACACAATTAACCTGATCAAAGCACACTTTTTTTTTTTTTTTTATAAGGGCCTGTGATCTCTCTAACACTGTAGAGAAACGAGAGACTATCGTACAATGCTACTAATGAGACAAAAAGCAGACTCTTGCTCATTCAATACAAGTGAAATCATTACTATGAGTTTTTTTTTTTTTTTCCCCCCAGTAGACGGCACAAGTTCTGCTAAGTATTATTCAAGCTTTCAATACCTTTCAGTCAAGCCGGTCATGTTAATATGCTAAAGTCTGTGTTTGGTTTAATTCCTTGCTGTCGGCAATTGTTACCTGTCTCCCTGACTCCCAAGGCTGTCAACTCTGAGCAGCTAATCGACTTGAGAACAATTCCAGCCATGAAATGCCGCTGTGTCAAAGTGTCATGTGACTGGGGATGCTGTCGACAATCAGCACTAGGTACAGTGAACTGTTTGACACTGTAACATTTTTTTTTTCAATTGAATAACTGGCATATTTTGTCATATAGTGGCCGACCACAGAGACTACCTGGAAACGTGGTCTGTGTATCAAGCTCAACTATTGATGAAGATGGCAGCTTAAAGTGGAAGTCAACCTTAGACATTTCTTGACAATAATAGGTTATATGTGACCTTGCTAGCTTAACTCATTTACTCCCAATAACGTATAAATACATTTTTTTTAATGTTCTAAGTGTCCCAAAGACGTATTTATACGTTTTTTTTGTTTTTTTATATGTTAGAGCATACAGAAGGCTTTGATGCTGCCTCTCAACTGCAAAGAACGGTTGCAGAAATGGTAGTTATTACACAAACGGCCAGCAGGTGGCAGCAGAGCAAAGGAGATCAACCAGGGCCATCTAGAAAAAAAGCTCAATTACTTACAATTTTAAATAGGTTTGTGAAAACTGATGAAACTTAGCTCTCTTCTAATGCTAACTGCTGCAAAACGGAAACAGATAGAAACAGACTTTTTTTTTTTCCTGATGAAAGAAGAGACTTTAATCTTTCTTTTGATAGGTTCCATGCTTTAATAGCAATAGAACACAATATTCTGTGGGCCTTGCAAAATCAGTCAAAATCTAGTAAAACAGCCGGGATTGTGAAAATGGCTGGGAGTCAATGAGTTAAAAATGACATTTTGGTTAATATTGCATTTGTGGAATATGAGTTGGGCGTGAGATTGAGTCTGGGCTATGGCCTTCCTGGGTAGAGTTTGCATGTTCTCCCCGTGCTTGCGTGGGTTTTCTCCGGGTACTCCAGTTTCCTCCCACATTCCAAAGACCTGCTTGGTAGGTTAACTCAATTATCTAATTTGTCCGTAGGTGTGTGTGAGTGAGTGGTTGTTCGTCTATGTGTGCCCTGCAATTGGCTGGCAACCAGTTCAGATTGTACCCCCCTTACTGCCCGAAGCCAGCTGGGATAGGCTCCAGCACCCCTGTGACCCTTGTGAGGAAAATCGGCTCAGAGAATGGATGGATGGAATATGAGTTATAAAGCAAAATCCAGCCATTTTTATCCATCTCAGGGGGCGGCCATTTTGCCACTTGCTGTCGCCTGAAGATGACATCAATGTTGCGGCGGTCTCAGGTGACAACCAATCACAGCGCAGCTTATAAAACAGGTGAAATATTTTTAAATTCATGTGAACAGTAAATTTCAAGAAAAAAAAGTAAGATACAAAAGAAAGTCTTCCTTTAAAATTCTATTTTCTTCAGAATTTATGGGGGGGGGTTTAAAAAATTGATTCATGGTTTTATGATTCGATATTGGGCTCTATTCGATAGAGTATTTTATTTTTTATTTTTTTTAGCCCTACAATTTACTGTAATCTGTCATTTTGTCTTAGTTGTCAGCTTTGCAGAAAATTCCACTTCGCAAAAAGCTATAAGTGCATTTCCATTACCCTCCGTTTTGCGCAAAAGGCAAGTTGCGTAACATCAAGCTGGTAATGGAAATACAGGATTTTTGAAAAAACTCAACTATCGCAAAAAAAGTTTGTACGCTCTCAGGAGATTGTTTTCGAGACGTGTCGAATAGAAGTATTTCACAAAAGTGTAATGGAAACACTTTTTAGTCATGTGACCACGGCCCGGTCACGGAGGGAAGGAAGTAGGAAGTACATGGGGCAACTCTCTTTTGTGTAGGAGCTGCCTCCTGAGGGGATAACATGTCTTTTTAAACACAAAGCGATTTAGCTATAGAGACAATGACGCCATTCAATGCACGTTGCATGAGATATGGCTGTTTCCCCGGGCACACGTCGTCGTTGAAAACCATCCGTCCGTACTATAACACAAGTTGTGAGCGCACACACATAACACCAAATACCCCGATCCCGCCCAAAGAGGGGCGAGACATGTTTTTAAAGTAATCTTAATAACCCCAAGCGTCTGTCTCCCATAAACATCATGAGCACCTCCTACAGAACTGCAAAATCTCACAAGACGCGACACTACGAGAATTGCACCTTATAAGTGAAACACTCTTCAAAGGAAACACAGACAAATCGAAATTGTACTTTATCGAAATAGTATAATATCACTTTTATGTCTGTGAAAAACTGTAATGGAAACGCAGCTTATGTCAACCAAGGGCTTATATGTCCACATTAGACCACCAAATTATTCGGGAAGGGTGTTTAAAGATGACTCGCGCTCAAGTCTCCACGCACCTAATTATATTAATGCTGCAGCCACTATCGGCTATTTCAGCACATACTTTAGACATGGCTATGTCCCACTTTTCCAGGTTGTGTCAGAAAGGTACAAGAGATGAAAAGATTCCCTGAACGGAGGCCTCCTTCAGGCAATGTTATGTGTTGTAATTCCCATTATGTTTTCCTTCACACGGTCAAGTCTCGCCAGAATGAGCTGCTCATCCGAATGCATTCTAGCCAGCCTTGGAGACTATGTAGCCTGAGGCGGAGATAATCAGCTCCTGTGAAGCTACCACACTTTTTTTGAAAAGGTCCTGCAGGTTCAGCTTGGCTTGTACTTTCTGTTTTGTTTTCTCTGTTTCGGTTTTGGCACGTCGCTACCACTACCTTGGCACCGGCAACATGGTGGCCTTAAACCAAACTTGCACAAAGTTAATAGAAAATAGATATTCAGTTAAAAATGTGATGGCAGTGACTCATCTTGGGAATATAAGGGAATTCTCTGTTTAAGATTTTTTTTTTAATCGTGACTGTTAGGCTATTATTAATTCAGCTGTGTCTTAAGATACAAGTTCAATTCTATGACCATACTTGTAGCGCAAATTAGCTTAGCTTACCTTAACAATGAAATGAAAAAAATGACAGCAAAGGAAATGCTAAAGAAAAGAGCACATTAATAATTTCCTTTTTGACAATGTAGGCCCATTAATGGCACAATTAATAAATAGAATGTAAAGAATTTAACCGTCCGTTTACCGTTGTTGTTGTTGTTGTTATTAGTGTTGTTCCGATACCGATACTGGTATCGGCAATGGCGCCGATACTGCATTAAAACAGTGTTATCGGTGTTGGTGACTACTCACAAGTAACATGCCGACAACACCATTAATTCCAACGCTAATATAGGAGTTTGGATGCAACATCTTGTGTCTTGTTCGAGCACGACATTCACTGATATGTGACATGTTCACTACATGCCGATCTAAGATATCCTATTGGCCCTTTAATGGCAGGACAGCTTTTTCATGTTAAGGAAAAAAACCTTAGGTATCGGTATGGTATCGGCCGATACTGCAATGCTGGGTATCGGTTTCGGGGGCCAAAAAAAACAACACGAGTTATTATTATATTTTTTTAAATTAATATTACTGTAATATAATACTCAGCTCATTGGCCAGGTAAGGTTTTTCTCCTTTCCACTTAATTGTTTCTGATGTAAGCGTTGCCATTGGTTTGAAGTAATTTGTCTTTGCTGCTTGTATTTGGCATTATGAGTAATGGTACTTTCACACTTTTTAGCACCCTTGATTAGTTTGGCCTCCACCTTTCCTCCCATGTGCCCATTTATTCTAATGACATATTCTTTCAAATGTAATCTGGCTAAGTTTGACAAAGTCACATGCACACTGTGTTTCCGGAGGCTGACAGACCGCCGAGATTGTATAAATTAAATGTATTTGTGAGCGCCTCAAATGAAATTGTTGTTGGGTTATGAGATGAGACAGTCCGAGATATTACAACATGTGAGCAGTGACCCAACTCTCAGGGGCTGCATCCTTCGGAGGCTTCATTTGAGCGCTGATGTCATTATGCCGTGTGAAGACTGTCCCAGTTCAAAAGCGCCTCGAATACAGCCCATATAGGGGGGCTTCTTTTTCATTTTATTGGCAGGAAGCATCACTTCTATCCTTTTATGACCCACATAGAAGTCTTGAAAAATACTGAAAGTTTCTGTTTACTGCAAAGTATATGTTGCAGTACTTCTTTTGGGGTACATATAATAATAATAATAATAATAATAATGATGAATAATGATAATAATGAATAATAAAGATTAATAATAACAAAGATAAAGATTAATAATATTAACACTAATATTAATATTAATAATAATAATTATTATTTTATTATTATTTTTATTGTTACTTTTTTACCCTTTTCATTTTCTTCAAACAAATTTAAAAGGAGCATCAATCGCAAGTTTTTCTTTAGAAAAATATGTTCTTTGTGCTCAAACTAGTCTAAACATGGCATTCTGATTAATATTGCATTTATGTAATATGATTCAAGCAGCAATCCACCCTTTTTTTTTTTCTTTTTTTTTTTTTAATCCTTCTCAATCGGCTGCCATTTTGTCACTTGTTGTCGACTGAAAATAACGACACAGTACCCAAAATGGCTGCCGCGCTGAGATGGTAAAGGGACAAAACAGGTAAATTTTGCTGATTAATTCATATTCCACAAATGCAAGACTGTGTTTAGACTTTAAACATATGAAAACACACTTTTACAAGCTTAGCTTTTCTTTAGTGTTTCTTCTTACTCTACACAGTTCTCCAAATAAGATACAAAGTGTGCTTGCTTCAAACGAATTTACCACTCCCAGTTGAAGTTTAATGTAAAACTGACAAAGAAAAATAGGACTGAACATTATACAGTATATTAGGAAAAAAAAAAAAAGTTCAACAATGGCATAAATAATAATTTCGTTGAACAAAATTCTGTTGTCCTAATGCTAACATAAATACGAAATGCCATAGAATGGAAATAAGCTGTTATGGTAATTGTAAACCTTCCAAGTTCTGCTTCTTTAACACATACAGAGCAGCGACAGAAAGAAAGAGCCTACAGCAATACTCACAGGCGTACTGTATATTCTTTCTGCTGTGTGCCAACAGACGACTATTACTGCAGCTTAGCTGGGAACCCTCTCAGGCCTCAAAAGTGGTGCATTGCTTTCTTCCAGTAGCCCTCAATGATCACTTTAAGATCTGCGATTATAACGTGGATACGAACTCTCTTGCCCAAAGCCGACTTGGATAGGCTCCAACTTACCTTCGACCCTAATGAGGATAAGCACTAAAGAAAATGGATGCCTGGATGAAGCCAATCTGTTACAATCGCAGCCGTGCTTAGTTTGCCGGTAAGATGCTGGTCATGTCCACTTCTCGTACTGCTCCGAATGAGATGAATGTTTCTGTGTGAAGCCTGATTAGTGTTGGTGACAGCTCATCGATCTTTCGGTGGCACTCACTCAACCTTGACTCTTGAGTCGTCCAGCCAGCTAACGCCCCTTCGTGTCTTTAATCTGTTTTTTTTTTTTTTTTTTTTTTTTTACTACAGACATGCAGCTCAAATTCTTTGCAAATAATAGTTAGCTAGTAGATTTATTTCATAATCTAAGTCTGGTTGTCAACATTTTTAAAACAAGTAATACGTAAAAAAAATACAAAAAACAAACTGAGGTGCCATCATCATCAGCTTTAAAATACATTAGTGTAGCATGCCTTAGTGTTTATACATTATAACTTATCTTTCAATTTACTTTATAAGCATTCTGCGTAGATTCAAATTTTAGCATTCAGCTATTAGCATTCAGCGTTGAGCATTCCCACACAATTTCTGCAGAAATTGCACATTTTCCAGTTATTGAAAGCCATTGTAGCATTTTACATAGTTTGAACATTTAAATATAAGAAAATAGAAAGACGTTGTTCAATGATTCAAATATGTATTGCACATAAGTAAAAATTGTATATACATTTAAAAAGGGACAGTTAGATTGAATGCAAACGTTGTACTTAAAAGTTAAATACAACTGAACTGTAACTGTGCTGTAATTTGCATCTCCCTAAATTTTCTTGACAAGATATTTTCATTTCATTCATTCTAATATGTATGTTCTAATATATTTTTCATCATCTTTTCTCTGTATTAATTTTAGTGAGTCTATTTCATCTACATCTTAGAATGTATTATGGCCGTGATCTTTCTGTGCATCTAATGTAAAATCCAAGTGGAGGTTTCTAATGTGGACACTATGACCTTGAGTTGACTCACAGTCACAAATAGACGGAATAATATTGAGCACCTTGAAGTGTTTTTTCAAATTTTCAACCCTTCATAAGGCTTTGTTGTCTACGTTGATGTCTGACGAGAGGTAATTCGACGTTCTGAGCATTTCCATTTACTGGGTAAATAGTTTGCAATGGATGATAAGAACATAGATTAAAAAGGTACATCAACTCTAGCTGTATGTTTTATTGCACTACTGTGCTAGAGTTGATGTGCAAGTCAATCAATATATATGCTAATTAATTTTCAGAATGAAGCCAAGGCTAAAACTGAATGTGACTATTGGGTGTTGGGCTTTGGGTTTAAGGATAAAACACATTCATTTCAATGAATGTACAATGAACACATCTGCTGTTCTACCATTTTTATTGAATTCAATTGAATATTGTATATATGTATATTAGAGGTGCCAAGATTAGTGTGTCAACTTGTTTTATAATTTTATAAAAGTGCAGAATTCTGCAAGTGACTTCATGTTAAAGATTAGATGGTCTTAACTCATTTGCTCCCAATAACGTGTAAATACGTTTGTTTTTTTTTAATGTTGTAAGTGTCCCAAAGACATATTTATACATTTTTTTTTGTTTTTTTTTTTTATGCTAGAGCATACAGAAGGCTTTGATGCAGCCTTTCAGCTGCAAAGAATGGTTGCAGAAAGGGTAGTTATTACACAAACAGCCAGTAGGTGGCAGCAGAACAAAGGCGATCAACCAGGGCCATGTAGAAAAAAAGCTAAATTACTTGCAATTTTAAATAGATTTGTGAAAACTGATGAAACTTAGCTCTCTTCTAATGCTAATTGCTGCAAAACGGAAACAGATAGAAACATACTTTTTTTTTCCGGATGAAAGAAGAGACTTTAATCTTTCTTTTGATAGGTTCCATGCTTTTATAGCAACAGAACACAATATTCTGTGGGCCTTGCAAAATCAGTCAAAATCCAGTAAAACAGCCGGGAGCGAACGGGATTGCTTCTGTGAAAATGGCTGGGAGTGAATGAGTTAATATGAAAAGAAAATGCATTGAGCTGTCACCAATGTCTTACAAATGCAATTATGCCATCTAGTAGCAGAAAAATGACCAACACAAATCATTATCACACTTATTTTTTTACAGTACAGTACATCTTTTTAATTTTAACTCAATTTTATGAATTGTTATGAAATTACTGTTTCAGTCACTAAAAGATGCAGCCATGTTTCTATTAGTTTATTTTTTTCCACTTTTATTTTAACAAAAGTATGAAAACTGAAAAAAAAAATTTTTATTGTACATTTAGAAGAGAGAAAATTTGTGGTTAATCATGAGTTATCTATTGAAGTCACGCGATTAATTACGATTTTAAAAGGTAATCGCCCATATTGTATATACAGTAACACATTTGGCTTATTGCTGCACTTCTCTGACAATTAACGATGCTAATTTTTATTAACAGAGCGTAAACTCTTTGGTCGAGGGTCACATTGTTATCATGGATTGGTCGGCAATGAGTTTGAGAGTGTAACAAAAACCAGCGTCACATCTAGAGGTCGTCTTTGGAAAGCAAACGTATGATTGCTGCCATCATTGCCACAGCGAGCTCATCACTTTTTTTTTTTTTTTGAGTGACCTGCTCTAAAATTAGTGCAAGTAGTAGTAACACAATGTAGCACGTTTTGCATCGAAATACTGTTGCCTGTGGTTTGCTATCTCTTGGATTCCATCCAGTCTCATCCACTATGTACACATAAAACCAAATCATGCACGCTCGGTTTTATAAGCAAAACACACCTCCACAGCCTCCACACTTTGCCAAGCGGGCTGCATACATAAATGCAGCCTCCAAATCCCGTCCACGCACGCCATTTGTGCAGTTTAGACAATCTGCTCCACGTCTGGCATGTTACGTTTAAAGAGCTACTGCCTCCACGCTGTTGGTTCCGTTTATCTTCACCTGTCAGACATCCTCCCAGTCACTCTTATGGGCTGCCGGGAATTCCAACGCTCCACACGCACACACACACACACACACACACGAAACATGCACATGCATTCATCGTTGGTAGTAGCAGGTTGCCCAAGGCTGTTGCTGAAATGTGACTGACTAACCAGCAAGTGTTGCTTTAGCTCTGTCAGTCAATAAGTCCAGCACCGCTGGCCGTCTCCAGTGTGGTGCTTTGGATATGACCTCCAGGCGATGTGTATGAAAACACGTGTGAGTCGGATGCCCTAATCCTCTGAAAACATGTCTGAAGACTTACTTTCTTATTAGAAATTGGTCTAACTGGAAAATAAGGCCTGATTGGAATAAAAAGTGTTAAAATGCCTTTGCAATAGCAGCACATGATTTATCATCAGATTTAAAGTTGAGTTAGTTTGAATATGTGATGCAACATTATGGTTTAATAATGACTAGTGCACCTTTTCTTGCGTTGTTAAATCTTTTCGTAAAATGAAAAAAAAAAGTATTGGGTTTATTGTTTGTTTGCACCCTATAAGTTTTTGATATGCCTCTTAACTAGGTATGTTCAATACCACTTTTCCCCCTAGACTGATAATAGAACAAGTTCTCAACTCTTGAGTAGTCACCGATACCACTAGAACCTTTGATAAATAAAATCCCCCCCCTGCCCCCCCAAAAAAAGACAGTTTAAAAGAAAGATCTACATAACCCAATATAACATTTTTCCTTATAATTGCCTGAATTTAACGGCAATTTTCTACTCTTCTGATTTGTAATTTCTAACTCATGAAATGGGCAGGGCGGCACAGTAGATAGCACGTCTGCCTCCCAGTTCTGAGGACTCGGGTTCGAGTCCAGGCTCCGTGGGTCTTCTCCGGGTACTCCGGTCTCCTCCCACATTCCAAAGACATGCATGGCAGGTTAATTGGGCGCTCCGAATTGTCCCTCGGTGCTTGTGCGTGTGGATGGTTGTTTGTCTCTATGTGCCCTCCTATTGGCTGGCAACCAGTTCAGGGTGTACCCTGCCTACTGCCCAAAGACAGCTGAGATAGGCTCCAGTACCCCCCGTGACCCTTGTGAGGGATAAGTGGTCAAGAAGATGGATGGATAAAATGGACACAAGAGGGCAGCCGATACTGGTAACAGACGCCACCGTGAGTACCGATACCTTGAAATAAGGCCGGATATTGGCCGATACTGATACCTGTTATCGGTACTCGCCCATCCCTAGCAAAACACATAATAATAATAATAAGTATATATAATATATATATAAAATTTATCCCCCAAAAACCATCCATCCATTTTCCGAACCTCTTATCTTCATGAGGGTCGCGGACCCCCCCCAAAACATAACAGATATTTTTAAAGAAAGACCTACATAACCCAAATGAGCATTTTTCCTTAAAATTGCATGCAATTAATGGTAATTTTCTATTCTTCTAATTTATAATTTCTAGTTCGTCAAATTTACACTTGGAAAAGAGTCAATTTGACTCAAAGTATTTTGAGTGTGTGTGAGAATTTGCGTATTCCATGAAAAAAATAATAATAAAATATATATATATAAAAGTCACTCAGAAATTGCAAGTAAATTTTGCAATGAGAGATTTTGACATATTTTACTAGTTTGTTTAAAAAAAAAAAAAATTACACAAGTCAAGTCAAGGACTGAGGAACAAACTTACGACCTTTAGCTTGGGAATATGCCACTCTACCACCTGAGCTATGCCACTTCTACTGTGTGTTAGTATATTGCTCATGTCAGCTGGAATTTTCGTACTTCCGAGTGACCAAAAATATGGTTTTTGGACTCCTTTTGGATACGAGCAAACAGTAGGAGTGGCATAGCTCAGATGGTAGAGTAGCAGTCTCCCAAGCTGCAGGTTGTGAGTTTATTCCTCAACCTGTATAACCTGTGTTAACTTTTGTATTTTTTTTTTTAATACAATCAAATTTAGTCAAAATTTCTCCTTTCCAAATGTGCTTAGAATTTCTGAGTGAAAAATCTTTAATAGTTTTTTCATGGGACAGGCAAAATCTCTTGTACACACTAAAAATACTTTGAGTAAAATTTACCGCTGAATATTTTACACTCTTCTCTATTACCGACTTTCATTAATGGGATGGGTGGTTTGGACTGTACCCACTGTTCAAAAGTCATCTCCATCAGAGAGCCTTACATCAAGAACATTATAAGCACTGTAACATAAAAGGAATTAATTCTCTGTCTTGTTAGTAAGCAGGTACGTGCCCCCCTCAAACTGTGGGAGAGAAAACAGTCAATTCCAGCTTTGAGAGGCTTTAACTCTGTATTATGAATTGTTCAAAGTTAATCAACTGCGCATTCATTTTTCCCCAGCTTGTATCATGCTGTGTGTATTAAATGGAAGCATTGATTGCGCCTTCAGTGATGCGCTGCACGAACATTTTGTCACACTGGAGGCTTACAATTAGACACTTATAGATGGCAAACTATAACCTATACGGTATTTCTATACTAAACAAGATTTACTGTCGTTTCACATTTCACGTATCAATTTCAGACCAGGAGAAGATTAGCAGCCATTTGAGAGGTTTACTAAGTGTTTTGTGGGATAAATGTGACAATGTGGCCCATTAAGTGACTCTCAGTACAAGCAAAAGAGCACTCTGAGAGCATGGACCTCTGCCAAGGCTTGACGCCTGCAAAATAAATACCGGCTGCCCTCTAGGACGCGGGTGTCCAAAGTCTGGATAGCAGCTCTTTATTTATTGAATTTATTTTTTGATCACGCCTGCGGCATATTCTAAAAAGAACATTTAATGTGACCTGCATTGGGCTTGTGCTTGTCTGCATTGCACTTCTAACTTTTGACACTGGTTGGCGCTCTAACAAGGCGGGAGCATTCACTCAATGAAAAGCTGTGGGCTTGGTGATACCAGCGTGAAATGTAAAATGGCTATTTTTTGGTACCTTGCAATGTGAGTAACTTCACTCGTGAGTTTTTCGCGGTGTGAGCAATTATGACAATTAACATAAACAATTTAAAATGCCACAGATGGACTAACAAATTGTATCGTGTCATGTGTTATAACCATTTAGCAATGAATATTTGAACACAAATGAAGCAGCTACACATGTAGACAGATGGTATTAAAAAAAAAAAAATCTGGCATGTTTTCTTTATCCTCTGCAAAAAACAACAAATAATACTGCAGCTTACTGAGGAGTTGTGAACAATATGGATGTCTGTATTATACTGCCCCCAGGTGGCCAAGACACCCACACCTGAAGGAGCCACAATCACGGTGAATTACCGTAATAATCTCAAGGCATAGCATAGCATAGGATAGCATAGCATAGCATAGCATAGCATGACGGTTCCAGTCAGACATGCTGGGGGGGAAAAAAAAAAAGAGTGCAGTCAAAAGGTGTGTTGCCGTTTAATATGCAAGGATGTTTCTGCTGTAATTAAAGTCCACATTGTTTTGAAGACACTATGAAAAGATGACATATAATAATGTATACAGTATGTGCTAAGGGCAATGATCAGCCTGGAAACTTAACTAATGAGATGGACAGTCAAGACATCTTGTCTGTGTATGGAAAAATCTTTTTTTTTTTTTTAGAGTGATTTCACAAGCGAGTGCTTCACTGCTTGCACTGTGCTGATTTTTTTTTTTTTTTTTTAAACCACCCTGTACTGTTGGATTGTCTTCTGCCACCTCCTCAATCAAGATTGTCATTCAGCATGTTTTCTTTTAACCCTTTCTAAATGGATCAGGGTGCAAGTCGGAGGCGCTCATCATCAGCCTTCATATTTAGCTTTGCCCTCCAGCCCCGAGCCTCTTCTGTTCGTTAAGTACCAGAAATAACGGGCAGCTCGGTGGGTGGACACCACTTCGGGCTTCCCGCTCTTTGAAATTTCATTGACAGGATTTAAACCAATTAAATTGGGAGATAGGGTCATGTTATTAGATCTTTTGGAATCTGTTTTATCCAGGCTTCACATCAAGGTATGCCCTTTTAAATTTACGGCAAAGTAGTACAGCGCTTCTCTGCTTATCGGAAATGTACTTATTGGCAGATTTATTTAATTTTTGAAGCTCGTCGTTCGTCGTGAAACTCGCCTATTCCGCGTTTTTGTGCTTATAATACATAGCCTACTTTTCAGGAGTGTCTTGTCTGTTTTTCGTTTTGTTTTAAAAACTGAAAATGCCTACTATGATGGTAGTACTTGAAGAGAAGTTATTTTTTTTTAACTCATTTGCTCCCAATAACGTGTAATTTTTTTTTAATGTTTTACGTGTCCCAAAGACGTATTTATACGTTTTTTGCTTTTGTTTTTTTTTATGCTAGAGCATACAGAAGCCTTTGATGCAGCCTCTCAACTGCAAAGAACGGTTGCAGAAATGGTAGTTATTACACAAACGGCCAGCAGGTAGCAGAAGAGCAAAGGCGATCAACCAGAGCCATGTAGAAAAAAAGCTAAATTACTTACAATTTTAACTAGATTTGTGAAAACTGATGAAACTTAGCTCTCTTCTAATGCTAATTGCTGCAAAATGGAAACAGATAGAAACATACTTTTTTTTTTTTCCCCTGATGAAAGAAGAGACTTTAATCTTTATTTTGGTAGGTTCCATGCTTTTATAGCAATTGAACACAATATTCTGTGGCCCTTGCAAAATCAGTCAAAATTCGGTAAAACAGCCGAGAGCGAACGGGATTGCTTCTGTGAAAATGGCTGGGAGTGAATGAGTTAAGGTGGCACTTGGTGCAACAACTGAAACAAACAAACATCTTCAACATCTTGTTTAGAGCGATTATGTCCATGGCACTACGTAAAAGAATAAGCATAAGCAAGCTGAAGAATAAGCTGAAGAAGAAGAACAATTGACCAGTTTTGAAATGTGTCAGTTATCACCGTCATTGACCAGCTTTTCAACTTTTCACCGGTCTTGCTTTTCCAGTACATATTAAGAATTACAACAGCACTACTGTTTGTGAAGTCACATGTCAATTCAGACGTCACAATAATACTGCAAGCACCATTAAAACAGTTTTGAAAAGCTTTAAGTCATCACTCCTCAGTGGGATAGTGTAAATTAATAATGAACGTTGTTTTGCGTTAATATTTCTCAAAACTTCTTTTACAGCACAGTGCGTCAATGTGAATAGTAATTGTTTTTCTTCATTATTCTACAGGGTCTTTTAGGCTAACTACTAGAGAAAAGCTGTGCTTCAGTTTAAAAAGACAACGCCTCCTGTGGGAGCTTCACCTGCTTGCGCTGGAACGAGATTTATAGCGGCTAATGGAATTGATAGATTTTATGTGATTAGTGTTTCTACTTCAGCTATCGTCGTCGTTTTCTCTGATGTAAACACGAGACTGCAAGCTGTTTCGCGCTCCCAACTTTTTTTTTTTTTTTTTGTGAAAATTTCTTTCTGAAAGCCTCTGGAACTGATTTTTGTGGCATTATTGAAGCAGACCTCTCACAGCATGACGAGACGTTCCAGACTTTCTGCACTTTTATATCCATTATTCCCCTCTCTAAGATGCCGGATATGACCCAGAGGATAGTGAACTCAAGTATCAGGGTGGTGATGGCACAAAAATGGAGACATCTGAAAACATTTTTTTCCGAAACAAAAGTTCTCTGGATGAAGCTCTTTACATCCCACATTGTAATTTTCCGAGTCAAATCATACAGATGAGATGGAAATTTAAATGACTGTTTCCACTTCATCTCGTTTAATCATTGATATGATGATTAGATAGATTTTAAACTAAATAACGTAAAACATTGATGCCATTCTTGTACGCAGATGTCATTTAAACAAAAATCAATACACTGATTTAATTTTGCTTTTATTTACTTTCAAATTATGCAACATTAGCTTGGAACCGACACCTGCTATTTACAAAATGGAGCCAACAGCCCAGATTGAAGTCTAATTTAAATCTACAAAATGCATTAAAAACAGTTGGCGGATTTCTATTACTGTATTAGAATTGTGCCAATGTGCAAAATATTTTCATAATTTTGAACAGCCTGGCTGATCTCCACAATTGCCCCCACTCAGTTTCTTTTTGCAACTCATTTGCAGTCTGGATGCGGAGGGATGATTATCACCTGGTCGGGAGAAAGTCTGTCTGCAGAAGTTTCACTTAAAGGGGCTGTCTGCCGGTTTCACTCAGGAAAATGCACTTTTTAAATACATGATTTAAACAAACAAAATACTTCTCAATTTATAGATATGGGCTTCTCATAACGTGTGGGGGTGATTTTGTCCAAAACCCCCTCAGCCTGTATTTGGCCATTTTGTGATTGTTTTGTAAACAGCGGGACGTTTCTGTGGAAAGACAGTGTTTACACTCCTCCAGCCAATCACAGAGCAGGGGGGCGTGTCGCAAATGGGGCCGGGCGAACGTGTTAGCTGCGTGACGTCACACCCGTGGCAATTTGAAAGCACGCAGGGATTATTTATTTATTTTTTTTCACTCACTCACTCACTCACTCACTCACAGAAGCTTCCGTGTGAATGAGTGAGTGGAATAAAAAATCCGTGCGTGCTTTCAAATTGCCGCGGGAGTGACGTCACGCAGCTGACAGGTTTGCTCGGCCCCGTTTGCGACCCCCCCCCCCCCCCCCCCCCCCGCTCTGCGATTGGCTGGAGGGCTGTAAATACTGTCTTTCCACAGAAACGTCCCGCTGTTTACAAAACAAACACAAAATTGCAAAATAAGGCTGGGGGTGTGGGGGTTTAGGACAAAATCACCCCCACACGTTATGAAAAGCCCGTATCTATAAATTGAGAAGTAGTTTGTTTGTTTAAATCCTGTATTTAAAAAGTGCATTTTCCTGAGTGAAACCGGCAGACAGCGCCTTTAACATCACAACAATTAACCAGATTTATCGGTTGCTTTTCAAAAAATAGTTGCCAAAGTGGATGGAAAAGTCGGTAAATACAGCAATTTCACCAACAGTGTGACAAGTGGATGCTAGCTGTGCTCTAATCTGTTTATCACTTAACCATTTTGATGGAAGAAAGTTTTAAATTGCGAGAAAAATGACATTTGATCTCCTTGAAACGCTACAAGATAGTTTCACATTCAAAATAAAAAAAATTCCTTGTAAAGCCGAAGTAATAAGATCCCACGGAAGCACAACAAATTGCAACCTGATCTGATGAGCTTTGTCAGATGTGTTTCACTGAATGCACATTTAGAAGTAATCATATCAGGATGAAATTGGGTTTGATATTACCACTTGTGATGTCGCGTGCGTACATCATAAAGGATTTCACTACTTTATCGGCTCAGAACAGAATTGGAAATTTGGTTCCTCCCTAATTTACTGACTATAGCAAGTTGAGATGCGGTTCATCCATGGTATGGTAGCTCCTTTCAGCAGTACGACTGTACTCAAGAAGCTCAGAACATTCAGAAAGCGATTCTTCTATGCCGTTAAAAGATTAATACGCTCAAAATATAAATGCAACACTTTTGTTTTAGCTCCCATATTTATGAGACGAACTCAAAGATCTAAAACTTCTTCACCGTTTTCCTCAAATATTGTTCACAAACCAGTCTAAATCTGTGACAGTGAGCACGTCTCCTTTGCCGAGATAATCCATCCCACCTCACAGGTGTGCCATATGAAGATGCTGATTAGACACCATGATTAGTGCACAGGTGTGCCTTAGATTGACCACAATCAAAGGCCACTCTGAGAGGTGCAGTTTTGTTTTATTGGGGCAGTTTTGAGGTGGGATAGATTATTTTGGCAAAGGAGAAGTGCTCACTATCACATTTAGACTGGTTTGTGAACATTTGAGAGAAGTGGTGGTATTGTGTATATGGAAGAAGTTTTAGATCTTTGATTTCATCTCGTAAAAAAATGGAAAAAGAAAAATGTTTATATTTTTGTTGAGTACAATTGTATATATTTTTTTCCCCAATAATAGATAAAAAAATAAAATGTCAAATGTACAAACTCAATTGGAGTGTGACTTTGTAACTCTGTGTCACATGTCATTGGGAAGGGAAACTATAGGTGCAGTAATTGGGCCCAATTTGGACATTTTCACCTTGGGGTGTTCTCACTTTTGTTGCCAGCAGATTAGCCATTTAGACACGGTTAGACTTGACTTTATTGATCCCTTTGGGATGGCTCCCTCTGGGAAATTTACATTTCCAGCAGCAGTAAGAACTAGTGTTGTTCCGATACCGTTTTTTGGCTCCCAATACCGATACCCAGCTTTGCAGTATCGGCCGATACCGATACCATACCAATACTTAAAGCAGCTATATGTAAGATTTAAAATTTCAAATCTCTACTGCCGCCTGTGGCCGAAAACAAACTGCACGCTCGTACACGCTGCGCGCACTCGTACGTGCATGACCTCAATACTGAAGACTGGGCTCTTCATATCCAATGAAACTATGTTTTCAGAGGTAAGAAGTTTTATAATGTTATACAAAGCTGGCCACTTCACGGAATGAGACTCTCGATCCCCACTAAACAATTGATGTCCACGGGACGTGCAGATCATATTGCTTTAGTCGGTCGAAGTCCAGTCCTGTGCTGTACTCCAAAACGATGTGCAAATTACGTCAATTAATTGGACCTCATTCCGATGTTAATATGCAGTTACATGTTGTAGTCACTCGACGGACGTCAACCTGATTCTAGTCATTATTAGTGTATGTCGCCCCCAGGCTAGCGTCATTGTGCGTTAGCCGAAAGGTTGGCTGTCATTTATGGAAATTGACGATTGTGAAAAACATATAGACCCATTCACTACTTAGTGTGATATGGCCGTGAATGTTATCGCCATTCAGTAGTACCGTTCACATTCCGTTAGCATAATGTAGCTACAATAGGCTGTTTTCACGGAGGAAAATAAGGCAACATTTAGCCTGATTCTTCATAAAGTCATTCTGTTCTATTACATTCAACTTTGCCGCCCCTTTCACGCTAAATGTTGCCGTCCACCTCACTTTCACCCCAATAGTTACGACCGAGAAGTGATCGATCTTGAGGTTACTGCTATTTGAAAACAACACATTTTCTTCTAAATGTCAAGATACTCGCTTCTTACCTTTTGGAGTAGAAAGAAAGCCAGCTGTGAATCACTTTTCTAATCCAAGTCCGATCTCGACTCTCTCCACCGCTGAAATGTCAAACCAATGTTCACTCTCGTTCTCGGCGTCGGTCACTATCAAGTTTAGATTTGTATTTTTTTTTCTTGGCACTTGACATTGTTTTCATTTTTTTTTTTTTTTTTTTAAGCAGCCTTCCGCGGAGTAACAGCGGGTGTCTGGGGCAGCGAAAATCTGTACTAGTTCCGTCTTCGCGCGACAGGAAACAACTGACGATGACGCGCATGACGTCACATCCCGCAGACAGAGGGCGGGAAATTCGAAGGATTCGGACCGGACGCTTCCGAAATAATATTGGCCAGAGGCTTGTCGGAGTACCCATTGTGAACAGCGAAGATGTTGATCTACTAATTAGAATATGTTTCAGTCATAAATGGTCAAATAAATAGGCTATTGTTAAGATATTTTTTTGGGAAATCCTACATAGAGTAGCTTTAAGTTTTTTGTTTTCCTCAACATGAAAAAGCTGTCCTGCCATTGGTTCAGAGCATTCAAGGGCCAATAGGATATCTTAGATCGGCATGCAGTGAACATGTCACATACCAGTGAATGTCGTGCACCAGCAAGGCACAAGATGCTGCATCCAAAATCCTATATTAGCGTTGGAATTAATGGTATCGGCATGTTACTTGTGAGTAGTCACCGATACCGATACCACTGTTTTAATGCAGTATCGGCACCTCTGCCGATGCCAGTATCGGTATCGGAACAACACTAATAAGAAAAGATAATAAAATAAAAAAATAATTCAATCAATCAATAAGGATATTACACCAGAGATTGAATTAATAATAATAATAAAAATGAAATAAAAAATTAAAACAGTGTTGAACAGTGATGTTACAGTTATACAAGCTGTGCACAGGTTCATTGGTAACAAAATGTCACTTGTTCAGTATTGTCCCATGAAAAGCTATAAAATAAGGACATACATGTAAGAAGTTTACTTACTTTTGTGAGACGCTGTAAGCGTCTTGGTGAGACTCCCTGCCGTCCAATCAGCACGAGGATGGAGAGATAGTGACGAGTCACTAGAGCGGAACAGTTTCTAATTCCACGCGGTCACTCACACAGCATCCATGCCCGCTCCTCTCACTGCCTGCTGCTTTCACTTAATGGAGATCACCTCCTCTTGCCATCTTCATTTCTGTCCCATTCTCTGAGCTCGCTTTGTTGTAATTTCCCTTCGCTGCACTTTCACTTCACTTCTTCGCTGTCCTGCTTTTATGTGGCTGTTCCGCAGGGGCGGCTCGTCCATTATACTGTAGGTAATATAGGCAAATGCTAAGGGTGATGTGGCCTCCTGGGAGACCACAAAGTCAGGACAGATTTTCCTTCATTATACGGTAGTCTACTTCAATTATATTAAAAATTGTTACTCGTACTACTATTAACTCTTAAAATGAAAACGTTACTACAAATTTATATGGAACGCAAAGACAAATTAGTATAAATACAAGTGATAATGCAATGTAACCCACAGTCATTTAAAAAACTGTACTGTTAATGACTTGCTTCTTAGCCATTAGCATCAACATGGTATGCTAATCACTAAAAAACAATTTTACATTTCGGTAGCTAGATGTAATGGACGGGTCATAACTTATGAATCATTTGTATAGACTAAACCTACATAACTATTATAAGTCATTTGTAGCAATTAAACCTACTCAAGTTAGTGTACATTTGTTGCTTCATAGCGATTAGCCTCAACATGGTATGCTAATCACTGAATAAACAATTTTATATTTCTGTAGCTTAGGTGGCATGGAGGGGTAATAACTGTTATAAATCATTTGTAGCAATTAAACCTACCTACTCAGTTTAGTGCACATTTGTCTAATCCACATTTTTATTTTGCGCTAGCTAACATCTTCCTACTTTTAAGACGATCAAAAATGCTATTCCTTTTAAGCCCTTATATTGTGCATTTGTAACTAGTTCTTTCTGTGACAGTAACTAAAGCATCTTCACTACTTTAAGCTTTACATTAATGTAACATAAACATTAATATTATTAATATTCCATAACTTGCATTCTCACATGCCATTTACTGCAGTTTAGTACTTCTTTTTATCTGTCAATAAATATTTCAGTGTAATGACAATATTTGTATCTAATTTAAAAAACATTTAAACACATGTTTTTTGTTTATAGGCTATATATATTAGACAGCATGTGTGCAAATAAAATATAGTATATATATTTTAAATTATAACAATTAAATTATTTTACATTTTATTTTATATTTTAAATTGGCTGGTTATATTGCAGGGCATGTCCTGCCCAGAACTGAAATAGGATTCATAATAACACTTTATTGAAGCGTCTCAACTTCTCTCAGCGTATCAGTATAACACTAATAGTTCTACGCCGAGGATAAAGAATATGAGTTTGTTACAATTTGTCTTCAATCCATTTCTCAAAGTGTTCAAGCAGATTCTAGCTAAAGGACTTTCTTCATCCAATTTGGTTGTTTTAAAGGTGCATCGTGGAGTTTGTCACTAAAGCGTAAATGCAGCTTCTGTCTTAAGCTTGTGTATGGTGCAAGTGCGAGTACATGCACTTGACTAAATGTAATTTGCTTTATTTTGTTTAGTTTAAACTTTCAAGTCTTTCTTTTATGAATTGTTCATTATTTGCCAAACTGCTGCTTATGATCGAACATGGCTCATGTCTCGAAAAACTTGATTTGAGTTATTTGTATTCGAGGGGACCACTGTATCATACAAGCAGAGCACACAAAGCACAACCGCACATGCAATATAGAAGCATTTTGTCCCAGATACACAATAATGAGCAAAAGAAGAATATGCTGATGCTGCAAAAAATATGTCATTACGCCCATGTAAGTTTGATTTTGCAATTCTCTCTTTTGGATGTTGTTTTCCGCCTCCACATTGTTGACTTTTTTTTTTTTTTTCCTGTAGCTGCGCAACCCCCTCAGCCTTTTGTCTTCGAACAATTCTGCTGACTGGGCACATTCACCAAAACTAGTTTCCTCATCAAGATACATCCTAACCATCAGAATGCCTCATACAATACTCTTACTTATACTCTCAGTACTTATACTATAAGTCATTGTCTTTCTGGCTGGGTGGCTTCGTGACTTGTTGGCTGAGATAAGCGTTTTCATCGCCTTTTTTAATTCACTGTTTAGAAAGGAAGACACTAAATAATAAAGTGACATCCTACAAATCTAAACCGCAAACGCCAGGAAAAGTCTTTGGAGAGAATGTGGGAAGAATTAATGTCCTGAAAATGAGCCAGTGGCAGTCTCTAACCAAGGACTACGTGCAGCAGTCAATAAGCCTAATTACACTCTTCATCCTAGCGGCACCTCACACTTCAGCGGTGAGACACTGAAAAGCACTGTTGATGCTCTTAGTACTAATGTAAATGATGCACTCCACTGTCAGCTCCGCATGCCAAATATAAATAGGTGCTTGATTACCTTATTTATTGTTATTATTACATAGGTACAGAGAACTTGTTTATCACAGGTAATATGTACAAGACCAGTGGTTCTTAACCCCACCATATTCCGATGCACATTCATCGAACCCTTCTTTATTAAAAAATAAATAAATAAATAAATCCCCAAATTGGATTGGTGGACTGTTTCCACGCTCGTTCCTCGAGCGTCAGTTTTGAGTGTTGTGTTTACAAACAGCAATGGAAATCCGTCGGGCAGCGGACAGTACCTTTAACATCGTAAATACAGTGTTTGCTTTAAGTTATGTGTCAGGATTTTTAACGTTAGACATCACACTGTTCAACCAAACCACTTAATTTCATTTAAAGCAGGGGTGTCCAAACGTTTTCATTTGAGGGCCTCATACAGAAAATCAGAAGGACGCACGGGCCACATAATGTTATGAAGAGAAATTTAGTCCTAAAAATTTTACAAATTTATTTGTGCTTTTGCATATTTAGAAAAATGCTACAGTATATAAACCATTTTATTTGTAATATGGCAATAGGGTTATTATAGGTTTGGAATTTTTCATTTTATTTTTTGTTAGTTTTCAGGGTGGTTCTGTTTTTATTAGTTTTAGTTATTTAATAAATGTTTAGTTTTAGTTAATTTCAGTATCAGTGTTATTATTATTTTTTTTAATGTGTATTACTTGTGCGCAATATTTAAAAAAAAACACAGTGGGAGCGACGTCATCTGAAGGTGCTTTTCTATTGGCTGCTGCGAGATGACGTCACTTCTGTGTGATATACTTTCAAACGTCATTATTCCGGTTGATATCAAAATAAATCTACTAAAAATCACACCAAAGACTAAAACGAAGGACATTTTTGTTATAATAAATGTTTTCATTTTTTTAAATTGATTTATTTTTTTTAATTGTTTTTTAAATTTTTATTATTTCGTTACTTTTAGTTAACTAAAATAACCTTTTATTAGCACCTGTGTTTTTCAACATTTTTGTTTTTATTTTATTTGAACTGAGTCAAATGCCATTTTTAGCACATGTCGCGGGCCACTAAAAAATGGACGGCGGGCTGCAAATGGCCCCCGGGAGGTAATTTGGACACCACTGATCTAAACACATGTGTGCTACTGTGCTAGCTTAATGCTAACATGTAATGTGAAATGCCACAGCATGGATGTGTTGGTGTTTGTAAACTTTCAAGCAACTACGACTTTGTCACACGGAAGACGGAGGAGTTCTTTATGTCAAAACGACGACTATTACTGGAGATTAGTTGGGGACCTTGTCTGCCTCTTATTCTGTCCTGATTGAAAAAAAAAAAAAAAAAAAAGTGATGAAACTTAACTCATTCACTGCCTTTGACAAGTATACTTGTCAATTGTATTTTTTAGAGCGGTGCTAAATGGGGGCGAATCTGAGCATGCTCCACTGTAAATATCAAACTTGGAAACAACTTTACTGATGCCCAACCACCGGTAGATGACATCATTGCCCCATTTTATAGGAAATAAACACAGTTTCAGAGTCCATGGGAGAAATGGCTGTATTTTGGCAAACCTACATTTTTCTGCTGTCAATTATAAAAGAACGGGACGGGACAAAAAGTAGGGAGTCTATTCTGTTATTTGGTAGATTCGGTTTATATATAATTATTGAATGTAATATCACGTGAGTATTGGAAATGTAAAAAATTTCTATAATGACTGGCAGTGAATGAGTTAATTTACTCTATGCCACCCAATATCCCTGGGCAAAAGACTGAATTCAAATAGTTTGACATTTGCCAGCATAGGTTAGGTAACTTATTTCAAAACGATTTTTCACACATTACCTAATGCATGTACTTTAATTCTATACTAATGTTCTAAAGCATACTTGAATAGTCATTCACAGTTCCATCCAAAGTGTTTTGTTGTAAAGATGCACTCGCGGCTGAGAATGTGAACTCTGGTTCAAGTTGCCTTGTCACATCGTGTTGAAATTAATTGCACACCACTTGAGAAGTGAGATTGAATCTGACCCTTCGACCCTCCCTATGTATTTGTATAAGCCTCATCGTCTGTGGCCTTCACTTCTGGAAAATAATCACGTTGAGAACAACATTAAAGCAAAATGAGTCATCCGTAGTCTGGTTAAAATGTAGTGTGGATCAATAGCATTTGAGAGACTGTAAAGGTTCAACACATTCTGCTCTGGGATGCTTTTCTGGAGAAATTGCGTGGGAATGCTGAAAAGCTGAATGCTAAGATTTGAATGCATGTGCTTACGAGGTAAATTGAAATAGATTTGCAGTTAAATGATAAATGAATAAAAAGAAAACTTGAATTGCAATCTGTCTAAGGTGGGATTCAAACCATCGCCACCTCAACGCTCCACTGCACTAGCCACAGTGGACTTGATGTCATCATTGAAGTGTTGTGAAATGGTAGTGAAGGAGTCTTGCTGAATGCCAGTGAACCTGTCATTGTAAATTTAATTTTATTCAATAAATAGAATAAATTGTGTAACAATGACGAATGATAAATTAAAAAAAAGTTGAACTTCCAGCATTCTCACAATGACCATACAAGCCCCAGAGTAAGTTGAACTGTATAAATGTGTTCAGTTTAAAATGATAAGAATAATATATATTAAAAAGGAAAAAAAAATGGCTTAAACCCTGTTTGTCATGTCTGGGTTAAGTTTGAGTTCATGAGCTGTTAAGTTGGAGGTCAAGTGTCTCTTATGAACTGATGTAACTGTGATATAACCATCTAGTTTCAACTGGTTTTAGGCTCTATGATGTTTGTTAAGGATCTTTTATGCTATATGATGTTTGTTGTTGTCGGGAACAATCTGTAATTACTAGGTTAACAGCCAATCAGAGAATTCCATGTCAGTACTAGTACTCACATGTCTAGCCACAACCAATGAGATTGATTGACTGTCTATTTAAGGGTCTGAGAATTGTGTGTGTTTTGCCACCTGTCCTGTGTACTGCGTCTCTGAGTTTCTGCCTCTCGATGCTTTTTTTTTTTCTTTTAATGCTCCAGCTATCCTCCTGCCCCCTGCTTTTAATTGGCCCACACCTGCCTGCTGACCCCAGCAAAACTTGCCTCTGCTCTTTGGATTTCATACCCTCATTTTGCTGATCCGGTTTATATGAGCTGCTTGCATCCCGGTGGCACACCAGGGCCACAGTTGCACAATAGGGTGGCAATTGGCCAAAGATGATCTGTATTTTTCACAGGTAGGTGTAGATTTGTGTTTTGTGTTGCTGCGATTGGTGAGGTCATGGACGCTTTTGTGCCCAGCTGCGATAATAAGTGCTCATTTTAATATCAGTGCACTGTGAGGTCACCGTATTTTTGTGCATTCTTCGTGTTCTTTATTGCTGTGTTATGGCGGTTCTTTAAAACTGGGCATGCCAACAAACTTGAATGTGAGATATTGTGAGTAAAATTATTTAAGATGCACATACCAGAATAAACCCACAATACAGTCTACATCAGGGGTTCTCAAACATTTTGGGTGCAGGTACACCCAATGTGGGAGATTTTATTTTATTTTTTCTTCTTCCAAGGACCGCCTCATAATCCTAAAGCTAAAAATATAACTATGGCATGTAGGGGACGCCGAGGCATGTTGTCACATGGGTAAGTTGTCACATTGCAATTATCTTCTCCAACAGAGGGCACAACAAAAAGTGGAATTCTATAATTTTTATTTTTTATTTTTATTTTTTTTAACCTTTATGCCACCAGTTTCTAAGGACTTACCAGTGCATATGTTGCATGATTTTCTGATTATGTTCAACCAATTTTTCAAGCTCAATGTTAACTCATTCACTGCCTTTGACAAGTATACTTGTCAATTGTATTTTTTAGAGCGGTGCTAAATGGGGGCGAATCTGAGCATGCTCCACTGTAAATATCAAACTTGGAAACAACTTTACTGATGCCCAACCACCGGTAGATGACATCATTGCCCCATTTTATAGGAAATAAACACAGTTTCAGAGTCCATGGGAGAAATGGCTGTGTTTTGGCAAACCTACATTTTTCTGCTGTCAATTATAAAAGAACGGGACGGGACAAAAAGTAGGGAGTCTATTCTGTTATTTGGTAGATTCGGTTTATATATAATTATTGAATGGAATATGACGTGAGTATTGGAAATGTAAAAATTTTCTATAATGACTGGCAGTGAATGAGTTTTAAAGGGATACTTTACTTATTTAGCCATTTTTGGCAGTCAAACACGAATATTATGCCAATTATAAATTTGATATTTTCATTATTTTTCACCTACAATTAGTACCTTTAAAAACACATTTTGCAACTTGCTGTCGACTGAAAATGACGTCACAAGGGCTCGGGTAACCAATCACAGCTCAGCTTGTGAATGTCACATGACCAAACCTAGAAAACAGCCCTTGTGATGTCATTTTCAGTCGACAGCAAGTTGAAAAATGTGTTTTTAAAGGTACTAATTGTACGTGAAAATTAATGAAAGTATCAAATTAATTATACACAAAATATTAAATTTTTATTGCTATAATGGGATAAATAAGTGAAGTATCCCTTTAAACAATGTTTACTTAAAGTCAAAATAAATAAATAAATAATAAAATTAAATTAATAAAAATAACATCAGTAATTGTTTTCCTTTTTATTGGTTGCAAAATCCATTGTGACATCTTTACCCCTTCTTGTGTGACAACCTAGCCAATGATAGGGCAATGTGTCACATATTCACATTCTATTTGATTGCTTATAACTCTGCACTGGTGCAAAATATGAAAACGACATGAATAGAAAAAATATACCAGAGACCTTAGTCTTTCATCTGGTACACATTTTGTTTATACTGATGTATTGATACCTAGAAATATATAAATGTTTAAAAAGTGGGACATCAAGCCTTGGTCTCCCCTCCACCTAAAAGTTATGGGAAATATTTATTTTGTGAAGTTTATTCGAAATATTCTTGATGTTTAATAGAATGCAACATTTAATCTGAATTAAATTCAACATTTATCCAAAGCTAGCTGATGTGCACTGCTTCCACTAACAGAGTAGCTTGTATACAAAAGTACTGTCAGTGGTGCCAATTTAGCAATTTAGTCTCTATATTTAGTCTCCAATCCTTCCCCCAGAATCAAAACGTCATCTTCCGTGAACAAGGAAGTCCACGTGTGCTTTGTCTCTCTGTCACTCCATTGCTGTGTCCTCCATTAACTCATTACAACAAATCACATCATACCAAACCAATCAAAGGCTAGATTTAAAACCGTGGATGGAGTGTCTCAGAAATGAAATCACAAATTAACGGGCTAAACATATTCTAGTGTGCCTCTGGGATGACATTGACAGATACTTGAGTACCAGGAATAAACAGGAATGACAGTAATGGACAAGACAGGCCCGCGTCTTGTTTATGGATTCCAGTTACTTGTTCTGCTGTAATAGATTTTACACAGGCCTGGTGGAGACACTCCTAGACTGTCCCAGTAAGTGAATTAGACCTCCATAATGGGCTCGGTGACGCTGTAATGACTGCAGATATTCTGTTAGGTAATGATGTAGCTGCGTTGTTTGCCGTCAGACACTTTTACAAACAAGAATGTCAAGGACAAACACCTTGCATGCATCAAAGACGGCTTTACAGTCTTACTCTTAACATTATGAAACACTTTTTCACATCGCCTTTTCAATGGTCTCCTTTATGGATCTTAATAGAGAATAGACTCATGTTGTTTGATTTTGTTTATAGCGAGTCAAGTCTCGTCTCTTTGTGATGAATTGAAAACGGAATGCGGGATTTACTAAACACTTCTTTCAGGCCTCCTGCAAGTACTTACAATTCTTGCTGTTTCTAAGATTTACGTTTCCTTACTAAATACTATCTCAATAGTGTACTTGACTATTTGCATACCTTTCGCCATGTTAGTGAAAGTCATTATTGGTCAACTAAAAATTAAAAAGTGAGTATGCAAACAAAATGTATCGCATAAAGATGATTATTTTTTTTTCAATATATAACGGGAGGGCTCCCGTCGCTTGTCACCTTCTGTTTTGCTCTCGCAAGCCTTTTACTAGTTTGTTTTTACTAGCTGCTGGAGCTAGCCGCTCTTGTTAGCTCCGGCTAAATCCGGCTCGCTCAGTATTTAGGCATCGCTCACCGGGCTTTACACCGGCTGCCAAGTCGCCGTCGCTTAGCTTTTGACATGTTTTGGTTCTGTGTGGTTAGGATTTTGTTTTCTTTTGTTGTTGTTTTTTTTGGGGGTGTGTTTGTCTGTGGTTGGTGTATTCGTCATGTATTGCTGGTTTCTTCCCTTGTCTCATTATGTCTCTAACCACGTCCACCTGAGTGTGTCTTCCCTTCCCAGTGTGTGACCAATCAGTGCCCTCAGCCACTTGTTTATCGCCCCCAGGTGTTGTCTCTTTAGGTCATTAGTGTTGGTGTATTTAGTCTGTTGTTTGTCCAGTTGGTGTGGGTGCATTGCTGGTGTTAAGTGGGTCATGATGTCTCGTCCATTAGGCTTTGTGCTGTGTTGTCAAGCTTCTGTCATGTCCAGTTCTGTCACATTATGTCAAGCTTCTGTCACGTCAAGTCAAGCTCCAGTCACATCCAGTTCTGTCAAGCGACAGTCACGTGCAGTTCTGTCATACCACGTCAAGTCAAGCTACAGTCATGTCCAGTTCTGTCACGTCAAGTCAAGCGACAGTTAAGTCCAGTTCTGTCACGTCACGTCACGTCAAGTCAAACTACAGTCACGTCCAGTTCTGTCACGTCAAGTCAAGCTACAGTCACGTCCAGTTCTGTCACGTCAAGTCAAGCTACAGTCACGTCCAGGTTTGTCACGTCAAGTCAAGCTACAGTCACGTCCAGTTTTGTCACGTCAAGTGAAGCTACAGTCACGTCCAGTTTTGTCACGTCACGTCAAGTCAAGCTACAGTCACGTCCAGTCAAGCTACAGTCACGTCCAGTTCTGTCACGTCACGTCACGTCAAGTCAAGCTACAGTCACGTCCAGTTCTGTCACGTCACATCAAGTCAAGCTACAGTCACGTCCAGTTCTGTCACGTCAAGTCAAGCTACAGTCGCGTCCAGTTCTGTCACATCACGTCAAGTCAAGCTACAGTCGCGTCCAGTTCTGTCAAGTCAAGTCAAGCTACAGTCACGTCCAGTTCTGTCAAGTCAAGTCAAGCTACAGTCACGTCCAGTTCTGTCACGTCACGTCAAGTCAAGCTACAGTCGCGTCCGGTTCTGTCACATCGCGTCAAGTCAAGCTACATTCACGTCGCGCCACGTCGCGTCGCGCCACGTCACGTCAAGTCAAGCTACATTCACGTCGCGCCACGTCAAGTCAAGCTACAGTCACGTCCAGTTCTGTCGCGTCACGTCACGTCACGTCACGTCACGTCACGTCACATCAAGTCAAGCTACAGTCATGTCCAGTTCTGTCGCGTCACGTCACATCAAGTCAAGCTACAGTCATGTCCAGTTCTGTCGCGTCACGTCACGTCCAGTTCTGTCACGTCAAACCTAGTTTCATCTAGTTGAATTCTTGATTTTCCTCCTCTCCACCTGTCAATAAATCACCCTACGTTGCTAATTTCCTTTCAGTCTCCTCACATTTGGGTCCACTTCTCACTCCACCACAAACCGTAATAGCTTTTCAATAACATGTCTGATGTAGAACGCACCAAAGGACCACTTAGCTGTCTAAAAATATGCCTGATGTCAAGTAAACTGGGCACTAAACTAAGTCTTGCATAAACATAGTAGTAATGAGGAATTTACAACAGGAGGAAAACATCACATCCATCATTTTTTTTTTCAACGTTTCCCGTCATTTGTTAATCATCAACAAAACGGGCGTCCGTCGTTGACGGATTAAAGGACCTTCCATCAATATTGCTAGAATGCCCACCTTGTGTATATAGAGTAATATTGTATGTATTAAAAAAAAAAATAATCAGCAATGCACTGAACCCACAAAAATTGAACCACACTATAGTGAGGGATGACTGTGTACAGTGTTTTGTATGTTAGGTTGCTAATGTGCTGTTATAATTCTGAAAAGTTGCAATTGTATTCTGAGTTTATCTATGCATCTTGGACTGTACCATCCTGCTGTCATGTTGACACCAGACCTCCATGCAGGCGGCAATACTACACTTGAGATTAAAACTGTACCGTAATATTTTCCCCCTCTCCTCTTGTGGCGTGCTTGTAGACCTCTATGTGCTTATTGGATAGGGCAGATGGAAAGTGAGAGGGACTTTAATCCACACTGTCAGTAATTATTTGGGATGTGATCTGTGGTAATCTCCGGATCATCTGGTGTACTTAATCCCAATGTGGCATGGGTCTTGCTTTCTTTTCTCCACACCCGAAGTGATAACTTTGGATTATAAGGATCGGATGAGAATATTAATCGGGTGTGAGCCGCAATGTTTTCACCTGCAAGACAACACGCCGTGAAGCTTTTATTAACATAATGGACGATGCTCTTGTCTGCTCTGTGCTGTATTTCCTCAAATGGTGTCCGAGGGGGGGCGTTTATTTACTGAACTGTGTGATGTCAATTTTGCAAAGGGGTGTTTATAAGTAGGCGACATGCATCTTGCAAGTAATTAATTAAGACATGTTGTCTATTAGTCGCATTTGAAGGAATGCTCGAAGTTATGTGTGACCTTGCTCAAATCTCTCACACTGCTTATATTTTGATCACCATATTCCTGAGTGGCACAAATCTTCATCCAATGTGCCTTAATGTCAAAAAGGAAAATGCAGTTTTTTAGTGATTCCTCATATTTTATTTTATTTTTATGTCCTTATTTAGTAAACAAGGACACATTCTAATGCTTTTACTGTTTTGACAACTGTTATTGCAGGAGATATTGAGCTTTGCATTCTGTGGGGGTGGAAAAGTAGGACAGTGCTTTTTTTTTTTTTTTTTTTTTTTTTGTCCCCACTTTTAGTCATTAGAAATTGGTTGTAATATTGACTTGTTTCATATTAGTTGTTTCTTTCCCCTCTCACTGAAATCAATCACAAAGAAGGAACAGTCGCAAAATGGTCGATTTTCTTTTATTTTTTACCCTCCAATCCTTCCTCCTTTTTTCCTCATTCCAACATCTTCTGAATTGACTCAGGACGTCCAGATGACACGATGTGCAGTGGAAGGAAACGTGAATTACGAAAACAATCCTTGCAACCCTTGCTTTAAATTGAAATGTGCGTTCAAGTAAAACGTTAAACAGGAACAGAAAAGATTAATATCGTCCTGTCTCTTTTTATTCCCCCCTTTCCACAGTCAACAAGCACAAACCGTGGATAGAAGCTTCTTACCATGGCGTGATCACAGAAAACATGGGCGCTGTGCTACTGGACCCGCCGCTTGTTGCTCTTGACAAGGATGCGCCGATCCCCTATGCAGGTAGCTAATACACAAACGTGCCAAAATGATAATTTCTGACTGCAGTGGAACCTCTAAAGATGAACATAAGGACTCAAAATTTTGAGGTGCTGGGATCCATTTTGGTCTAGAAACGCAGATGGACATCTTAAATGATCTGGGGGGCTCATAGGATTATGCACTTCCTGACTAGCTGTATGACAAAAATGACATTTTAAATGCAGACAAAATACGTGGCGGCTTGCAAATAGTGAAAATCTGTAAATCTGTGTGTAATTGACACTCATTCAAAGGCATTAGGAAATCAGCCAAAAACAAACAAAAATTTTTTTTTTGTAAACCCCAAAATTCGTCAAAAAATGTTGATAGACCTCCAATAGGTTTTCCATGAAAAATGGAGTTGCCTCCTCGTTACAAAAAATAAATAAATAAATAAAATCCCAAATTGAGGGAGGGTATTATACTGGGCGCTTACTAAGAAACAAAAACATTTCACATTGTTTAGTTAACCATTGTTTAGACAGTACCTAGGGTTTGTTATCAGAAAAAAACTAACAAAAAAATCACTGATTTCTAGTGCATTTCCTACACAAGGTAACTCAATTTGCTTCGCATACTGTAACTGAAAGTACATTTAATAGCAGTTATAAACAGAATTAAAGAGATTTAAAAGCAAAGTTAATAAATAAAATATAGCTTACTAAAATGACTAAGAGCATACAGTGCGAGAACAAGATTTTCAAAAATATGATTTTAAAAATACTTTTGAAACAGCATGGTTTTTAACCTGGATTTAAAATCTTATTATTCAAAAGAACAAAGAAAAAACTGCTTTTCAGGGGTGTTTTTGGCGGGAGCGTAATATACCGTATTTTCCGCACCAAAGGCGCACCTTCAATGAATGACATATTTTAAAACTTTTTCCATATATATATGGCGCTACAGTAGAGGCTGGGGTTACGTTATGCATCCATTAGATGGTGCTGCGCTAAAGGGAATGTCAACAAAACAGTCAGATAGGTCAGTCAAACTTTATTAATAGATTACAAACCAGCTTTCTGACAACTCCATTCACTCCCAAAATGAATAAACAGCTGTTTTTTTTTATTTTCTCTGAGACAAAGTACTAGTATTAGCTAGCGATCCAAGATGGCGGGATCTTCATCCATCTGCATGCGCGTACATCACAGATCGTGCAGGGTCACGATAGCGACAGCGAGACCTGTTGCGGCTCAATATTGATCCATATATAAGGCGCACTGGATTATAAGGCGCATGGTCAGCTTTTGAAAAAATTGAAGGCTCTTAACTGGCCTTATAGTGCGGAAAATACGGAATTTTTGCGGTAATTTGGGGCCACATGAGGCCCACGGGCCCCTATTTGCTCATCCAAAGTTTATAAAAATTTCTGACTAACGGCTTCAACCTGTTATGCTAGCACCGTGTGTCAACAAGGAGTACAATCCATGTGCATTTCTATTCTGTCCAGGTATTTTTGCCTGGCAAGCATGACAGACCTCAAATACGTCACCGACTGATTTAACATGTAACGACGACACTCGAACATCATTACAAAGCTCATCTGCAGACAACGCTTTTCAGATGTTGATTGTGTCGTCTTATAAGAGGCAGCCATGCGATTATTGCCGAGCTGACAGTGACGAGAATGAGACGGAGAGCGCCGTTATAATTAGATAAATTATTCCCACACCGCAAGGCAAACAAAGAGCCTTTCTGGCAGTGAGCACTTAACTGTTCATTATGGCCAAATGGTTTCTATTAATCCCGACGCTGACAACCATGCAAAATGGATCTTCAACTTTACATTTCTCTCATGTTTTTCTATGTAATGCCACAGACGTCTTTCATAATGCTATGTCGAGAGCTGCTCTGTAAACACGGTTGACCTTGATGAGTGTGAAGACGCTTATAAAATTCTCCTTACGGGCTTTACCGCGCCAATAAAGTAAAACCTTCGGCACGTACGGTAACATTAGCCAAGACTGCTGAGCTCACTGACTGAATTCTAAATGAGGAGCTGATGTAGTTTCAAAGGTGACGAAAGCGGCAAACGGACAAAAAGCAAACTAGTTTTGATATTGTTTTCCCCCACCGCCTCCACCATTAACACTTTGTTTGCTGAATGGCAAAAAGGTCAAATCCGGTGAGCTATTGCCCCCGAGAGGAGCTGCAGTGTTGTGCCATGGCTGCCGGCTGGCTATATTTCTTCCTCTAAATGTGCGGTGAATGAAACGCTCACAATAGCTACCAAGGAGACTCAAGAAAAATGCCGGAGTGCCTTCCCAATTTATCTCCTTTAACCAATTGTCTATAGAGAAACAAACACTCTCTCGCTATGCTTTTAACTCTTTGGGTTTCTTCTCCTTGTTCCTCTCCAATCGAATAGTAGTAGCGGTTCAACCTGAAACCATTTGTGCGGATGTTTCCGGCAAGCCGTTTGAGCTCTTAAGTCGATATCTGCTTGAGGTTGATGTACGAGTACGCCTAAATCCCCACTAACAGGACAATTCAGGGCACTCGAAGAATGACTTATTAGCGGGGTTATTATAGTTTTGAATTTTTCATTTTAGTTAGTTTTGATTTTGTTTTGTTTTTTAAATTTAGTTAGTTTTAATTCATTTTCAGGGTGGTTCTGTTAGTTTTTTTAAATTAGTTTTAGTTATTTAATAAATGCCTAGTTTTAGTTTAGCTTAGTCTTAGTTTCTGGCTCAAATTTAACCAGTGTTGTAAAAAAATTGAAATTGCCATTGTCAAAAAAAAAAAAAAAAATGAGCGTCCAAAATTTTTTTGTTATAATTTTTAACATATTCAAGGCCCTAATTTGATCATATCGAATATTCCGATTTAAATTTGTTTTTTATAGGGATGGGCGAGTACCGATACCTTTTTTCAAGTACTCGAGTACTCGTGACGCAGACGAGTACAAGCGACCGATGGCAGATGGGGAAGACGTTAAGTGAGTCCTCCTTGCCTGTAAGTGGCGCTAGCTTGCAGCAGTTTTTCACCAAAACTTCACCGGTTTGGAAATACTTCAAAATTGTGAATCTTAAACTATTTTTGTGTTTTATTTTGAGCGTTAAGACTATTGAAGAGTGACTGTGCTGTTTTTTTTTTTTTTTTGTCAAAATTAAAGGAAATATATTTCTTTAAAAATATCTTTTAGTGATTTTTTATTATTATTATTTCTCTCGCTTGAGCGTTCCAGAAGGTGGCATCCATCCTGGTTTGGTTTTACTGCAGAGGTGTGGCCTGTCCTTCTTCCTGCTCATTAATTGCGTCGAGGCAACTGACAACAAACCGTTAGCCACTCGCCTTCTCTGCCATTCATGAACCTTTTTGTCACTGCAACCTTTCCTCCCAGCGTCTCTTGCTCCCTTCACCTTTCTCGCCCATTCTTTGTTCTCATTGCTTTTTTTTTTTTTTTTTTGACTCATGTCTTGTCCTTCCCTCCCCTGCGGCGTCACATTTGTATTGAAGCTACCCACAGTGGCCTCACCTTAAGCATGATGTGTGGGGATAAATTATGACTGCCATCCCTTGAGCGCAAAGGTGCGGGGATCGAGCGCTGCGCTCCGAGCAAGCCTTCTCAATCAAATTAGTATGAGGGATGGTTGCGCTGGACTCGATGTTACCATGAAGCAAATAGTCGGTTTCCTTTTTCCCATTCTTTATCTCGGGACCACAGTCAACAGGCATAGATTCTCCCCATTCATCATGGTACCAGAATAGCCCGCCGTTGCGCGCTACAGTATTTCCTCTGCAGAACAGGGTAATGGCACAGAAGTAGCTGGGGAGGGAAAATGTAGAATAGACAGATGGATAACAAAATTGTGTGAGCATCATCACAAAAAAAAGAAAAGAAAAGAACATGGTATTACCATGCATGGGATGCAATTTTCTGGGCCAATTCCCATTTGTCTTTTTTTTGCTTCCAACAAAACAATTGCCCAGTGGTCGTGTATCAATGCACATTATGATTTTTTTTTTTGCGTCTATAAAATAAACAGAACATGTCTGCAGTAGATATAAAAAGTCTACACACCCCTGTACAAAAGCCAGGTTTATGTGATTTGAAGAAAAAAAAAAAAAAGACACCAAGATAAATCATTTCCAAACTTTTTCCACCATTGATTAATTTCCTCAATCAATTTGATTTGAATTTTTTTTTTTTCAATTCGATTCACTTCTATCTGATATTGATTAATGGATGAATGAATGAATGAAAATTATTTCTCAAACACGCATATATATGTGTATATATATATATATATATATATATATATATATATATAAAGAAAAAATGTATATCTACTCAAAGATATTAATCATATAAAACATAAAATATAACTTATACACATATTAAGAAAAAAAAGGAGTAGGAAGAAGTACTGTATACACTTTAACTCCTACCTCTATATAACTTAATAAAATATTCCCAAACAATAAATGCAGCATCAATTCTTCTTACATATCAAGGAAATGATTAAAAACTCCACAAGCATGCAAGCAATGATCTAGTTTAATAATGAAAGTAACACAATGTTATCACTCAAGTGTTACACAAACATTGACATCAGCAATGATGAGATGAAAATATTTTCATAATTCAGTAATTGTAAATATAAATTGAAAAATGCTGAATTGTCTTTAAGTGCAATAAATCAGGAATTTGATAAATGCAAGGAGTTACTTTTAATTTTAAGTGAACAGTAAATTTCAAGAAAACATTAAGATACAAAATAAATATGGCCTTTAAAATTCTTTTTTTCTTATGTATTTATGTGAAAATGAGATATTAAAACAATTGATTCATGGTTTTATTCATCTATATCAGGCTTGAAAAGGAAAATTTGATAGCAATTATTCTGTTTTTATTTTTTTTATTTTTTTTTATTTTATTTTTTTTTTAACCCAGTCCTAATAAACTCTAAAACTCAAATGAAGCTTCCCCCCATAAATCTTTTTTGAATCATAGGCACTTAACACATTCACTGCCAGCCCAGCAAAAATGCATTATTTGACGTCTTTTCCCGTCAATGGCAGTCAATGAGTTAAAATGATGACAGGTATGTACTAACTCAATGAGTTTGAATGTGGTCAGTTCATTCTGAACACATCCAAGTTATAAGATTGTGTGTGTGCAACTCTGAGCCTTATTGACAATCATCTGCTCGAAACATACTGTTGTTGTTGTTGGTCTATCAAAATAAAGTAACGGCAACGGTCTCGTCTTTTTGTCACTATTTATTGTTCCCAGAACAGAAGCCGTAAATGTGTCGGGTCATAAAAGTATCGTGTTTTATGGACACTTCTAGATACAGATACATATGCAGAGTCACCACCTTGTTATCAACTTTTATGACTTTTTGTTTTAAAAAGTCATAAATTCGATTTTATGTTGTCAACGACTAGTGTGTGATTGTGTATATTACGCTACAAAGATCTACAGAAAACTCTGTGGTATACTTATCGATTGCAGTTACAGACAACAACAAATAGAAGGACTTGCAATAGTCCCGGGGGGGGGGGGCAAATAGACAGCCTGTGTGTATGCTGGTGTAATCGATGGGAAAACACTGTACATGGCAGAGGTGAATTCAGTATTGCTGAAAGAAGATGGGCAAGTATTAGCGATAATGGGAGTCTGGGAGTAAAGGGCAGGAAGCTGGACTTTCTGTCTACATAGCATTTGTGATAATGGCTCCACCCTAATGCCTTCAATAATTGATTTGTTTCATTTGTTTTGAGTCTTGTGTATTATTAAATAACGTCTATTACCCCTTGTGGTCAGTGAGCGCCCTCTTTTTTACCTTCAAATTTAATATTGTTTTTCACTCTGAGGGTCAGTTTCACTGCAACAATTGAAAATCTCCGGAAAATGATTACAATAGAAATTGTGGCCCAAGGTGTAAACGGCACCAAGAGAATTGATTTACAATTGGTCAGCGTTCTTGCACCACTTATGGTTAGGTTAAGACTTTTTTTTTTTTTTTTTTTTCCTTTTTTGATGGAGAGGGTTGACTTGATCGTAAATATTGAAAATTGGTTTATATATCACTGTAATGTGCCTTTGATGTCCTAAAAAAAATAATTAAATCAGATTGAAAATGTAGATGAATCAGGGATGGGCAACTTAAATGCTGGAGAGGGCCACAATTTTTCATCTGTGTTAGCAAGCTCACATATTTAGCTGTTATTAGCTGTTTTTTTTTTTTTTTAAGTGTTGGAGCTTGACCACTAAGCATTTCTAACAGCATAATGCCTGCTGCATACAAAATATAGTGTAAAATAGAGACAAGACATCTCAAAGGCACCTCATTTTTATTGACTCGTATTTCATTTTAATTTAATATGTATCCACGTTTCCACATAATTAAATTAGGAAGTCATGAAGCAGAAGAAACCAAACGATGTCAGTCATATATTTCAAGACATTATAAATTGATTGAGGTCAAATTGACCCCCAGTGACATACAATAGAGGGTTAAACCAACTTCATTTCCGCGCGTGCCGCTATTGTCATCGTAACATGTTGCTGGCTTGTGTCACATTAGGAAAGCAGCACGGCATCTGTAGTGCTCCATTAACATCACTGCTGGATGCTTCCAGCCGCAGCGCTGCGAGTGCGGACCTGTTTTGACCAGCTCGCACGCCATTACGCAGCCACGGCAAAATCTTTCAGCAAAATATGGAAGTAAAATGGACGCAGTAGGTTAACGCACAGGTCAGATGTGAGCTGGAAAGCTTCGCCATGTAGTGAAAATAAAAAAATTGCTGTTTAAATTTGTTGTCATTTGCAAAATCCTTTCTTGGCTTTAGTTTGGATTCTTTCACTGTGTTTGTTCACACGGCAACCAACACCTGTCAATTTCCTTCAGACGGTGCTAATGAGACTGTTATAGCCCACAATGCAGGAGCTGTGAAATTTGACAGAAAAATAGATGAAGCGTTACCAGGAGGGAGGGAAGGCAAATGGATGTTCAAGGAATGGGTGGAGAAATGAATAGATTTAGGATATGAACATGATGCGTAAAGGTGCATCAAAAGTCGACCAGGCATGTTTTTGTCTACCCAAAGGGGAAAGAAACCATCTTTTTTTGTCTACCTCGTTTGTTGCTTTACTTCTTGTCCTTTGTGCCTTTTGTGGAGTTGTTGCATTTTGCATCCAGTTAGTGCTGATTTTGTGAGCTAATGGTGAGGCAGGTCTGATGCGCAACATCAAACAGTCTAGATGCTATTCGAGGTTACGTCTGTCTGGATGCTCTTTTAAAGGATGACGCCTCCCCGCAAGGCAAAGCACAAAGCAGCCTTCGCATTCCTGGATGACACAATAATTCATCAGAAATGTGTTCATTTCGCTTTTTTTTTTTTTTTAAATACCACTGAACCTCACTTGGAGGAGATGAAATTAATTAAATGAAATGCAAGTCGGCTAATAATGTTTTCAATTGTTTGACAGTCAGATACTGTTGGTGCTGATATAAAATAACAGTGAACCTTGCCATATTCACATTTGTACATTTGTAAATCAAGGTTACTGTAGTTCATGAAAACTAACAAATTTAAACTGCATTTGAAAGCCATTTTTACAAAAGAAATAAAATAAAATAATAAATAATAAAATAATTGGGATGGGCGATTACTGACACCAGGTATCAGTATCAGGCCGATACAATCCTTATTTTAAGGTATTGGGTATTCATGGAGGCTGCCATTGATATTAACTCATTCACTCCCAGCCATTTTCACAGAAGTCCCGTTCGCTCACGGCCGTTTTACTGGATTTTGACTGATTTTGCAAGGCCCACAGAATATTGTGTTCTATTGCTATAAAAACATGGAACCTATCAAAAGAAAGATTAAAGTCTCTTCTTTCATCAGGAAAAAAAGTAAGTTTCCATCTGTTTCAGTTTTGCAGCAATTAGCATTAGAAGAGAGCTAAATTTCATCAGTTTTCACAAACCTATTCAAAATTGTCAGTAATTTAGCTTTTTTTCTCGATGGCCCTGGTTGATCGCCTTTGCTCTGCTGCCACCTGCTGGCCGTTTGTGTAATAACTACCATTTCTGCAACCGTTCTTTGCAGTTGAGAGGCTGCATCAAAGCCTTCTGTATGCTCTAGCATAAAAAAACGTATAAATACGTCTTTGAGACACTTAGAACATTAAAAAAAACGTATTGATACGTTATTGGGAGTAAATGAGTTAAAAAGATACTTGACTCATTGAGATATTTTCAACAATAAGAAGATATTTTGTCTATAACTAATGTGATAACTTCGTTTTTCATGAACATTTAATACCTTTACAAATTAATTTTGCAACTTCACCCAGTGCTCAGGACACAGATAACGACCAATCATGGCTCAGTTTGCAGACCAAACCCAGAAAACAGGTGAGCCGTGATTGGTCGTCACCTGTTTCCTATTAAGGATGTAACGATATCCAAAAATCACGATACAATATTATCACGATATAAAGGTCACAATACAATAATTCTCACGATATTGTGGGGGGCCTGGCGAAAAAAGATCACAATATTGTAAAAAAAAAAAAAAAAAAAAAAAAAAAAGAGCTCATACTAAAAAAATGCACAATATTGTGCTTTTGTACATAACAACAATGCACATAAACCACCTACAATCTCTATTAATATTGAAGCACTTACTTGCTAATGCTAATTTTTTTTAAACATAGAAGGCCAAAACATCCCTAATGAAAATTAATTTGCACTAATAAACTAGCCACTAGAGGGTGCTAGAACTGCACAAATGGAAATCAACCTGACTTTTTGAACAGATGTGTTCCTTTTAAATATTGTGAACATGACGACGACGATATTGTGGCAGTTTTAATATCACGATATTGCCCTTATCGTTACATCCCTATTTCCCATTTGTGTTTTTAAATTAAAGGGATACTTGACTCATTGAGCCATTTTCGGCAGTAAAAAGTTAATATTTTGTCCAGAATAAATTCATTATTTTTCTTGCACAATTAATACCATTTTGCTGTCGATTGAAGATGACATCACCTGTTCTGTTTGGTCAACAAACTGAGCCATTAAGGTCCTTACCTACTTCCTCAGCACAGGTGATGTCATCTTCATTCAACAGCAGGTGGAAAAATCTGTTTTTAAAGATATAAATTGTTCATGGAAAATGAAGTTATCACATTCATTCTGGACAAAATATTAAGTTTTTACTGCTGAAAATGGCGCAATGAGTCAAATAAATGAATAAATCGTATATGAAGTCCTCCTCAGCAGTAGGTGGCACTATACAGAAGCAGTTTGACAGAATCATCATCAGAAAGAATGTTCTCTATTCACAAATTTTTGTCATTGTGTTAAATTATTAACACAAACCTTAATTTGTCAATGTCGTACATGATCTGTCAGGTTTGATTTTAAATGTGTTTACTGTTATCGACATTGATGTACATCCTTTTCGGGTATTTTACTTTACTTACTATTTAGTGACTTAAAAAAAAAGTTTTATCTTGCATACGAATACTCCATAAACTAAAATTAAAACTATTAAAAACTAAAACAAATAACTAACAAAGCCACTCTTAAATCTTCATTATTCTCTAACAAACTTGTGCTTTTGCCACCATCTTATTGCAGAGGAATTGTAACTGGCAAATGGCACTTCATTTATATAGCGCTTTTCCACCTTACAAGGCCCTCAACGCGCTCCACATTTTGACTCGCCATTCACCAACTGATGACGCAGGATCAGGAGCAATTGGGGGTTCAGTATCTTACTCAAGGATACTTCGATGTGGTCACAATGGCATGGGATCGAACCCTCAACCTCTGGGTTGGGAGACGGCCACCATACCTCTGAGCCACGCCGGCCACAAGCATCAAGCGGGTCCTTGATTACAACCGCAAGAATAAATCCGGTGAATATGTAAATCATTCTTTTAAAACATTATTTTTTAGAGAATATTTGCACACGGCGTTGTTGGATATCATCATTTTTATGACCTTGTTAACTCTCCACTCGTTTTATATCTGAATTGCTGTATTTTAAAGACCTTACAAGATGAGATTGTTTAAAAAAAAAAAAAAAAAAAACTACTTGATGAAATCACTTGGGGGAGGCTGTAACATTTTACCTCTAAATGTTAATTAAGTTCAAACCTCCCCAAATGAAATGTCAGAGAAAAACACATTTACCTCAGAAGTGATGTATTCAAGAGCGAATATCCGTTCTGTGGCGTCGTGATGCTGATGGCTAAGTGAGCGTGTTATAGGAGTGGGAGAATACACTCAAATGAATAATGAAGAAGGTTTGATTGGATTGGTGAAGACGCCGCAAGGATTTCATGGCTATATATGTATATATTGCTTCATTCAAAAGCTTAAAGATGATTCTAAATCTTCCCAGTGTACATGTGTATACAGTTGTATTGCAGTTGTAGGATTAAGGTTGCATGGAGCTAAAGTGAGAATTAATTGTTAATAAGATCATTGGTGCCCTTCTGTTCTAGCCCATTGAAAAGATAACGCACAATAACAAAAGAGTCCGAACGGGAGTCACGAGTATTTGTCTGGAACAAAGTGAGCTCCGTTTGTTGAAATGTCATGTGGCGGCTAACTGCCTCACCATCACATCCCGCACCTCATTAAGTTAACTACAGCGGTTTGTGGGAAGGGAAGCCACTGCTTTGTAGCAGCTTACGCCTGCCCTCATTTTTGCATGACCCAAGATATGTATGAGTCATAGGGATCATCAGTGGCTATCACACTTATGGTAGTTACGCGGGCCCATCTGCTACGCTCAGAATGCTGACGAGTTCGAGAAGCTCCCGTAGGCTCGTTCATAATGGAACCAGATAGGAAACTGCAGCTGTAGCTAATTAGTATTTCTCACATATACGTTTTTTACTAATACACTTGTTGGTTTTGCAAAATACACATATATGTAGTGCATATGTATTTATTGTGGGAATGCTGAAGCATTCCCACATATGTTATTGTGATTTTTATTCTCCATATTTTTTGCCACGTAACAACTCCCACATAATACATCCACTTTACACTGTTCAAATTTCAACTAGCTTAAAAAATTCACGCCTGTCGGGGTATATATTGTCTGATTCCACATACTGTGATGTTATAGTGCACTTATTGGCGATTATTATTTCTTTACACCTGTGACTGATGTATGCTTAATTTAGGTAGAAAGCAATGTTTATTCAGATATTTTTAGCACTGTACTAATGTGCTGTATTGTATATTTTGTTTCAATTTTACAGTAAAATAAGTAAAGGGATAAAAACTACAGGAAGCATCTCATCTGTTAACTGGATAGAGCAGACACATTTCGTGAGGACAGAACACTTCCCGTATTTGCACAATTTAACTTGTAATATCAACTTTTCTCCGTTCATTTTCAATGGGATATACATTGAACTTTTTCTTATTATCACTTTCCACGCCCACTTCCATACATTTAACTTATTATCATTACCAGGTGTCTTACACTGCTCGGTGGCACAGTTGGTAAAGTGCATTGTCCAGTAACCAGGAGGTCATAATTCATCTCTCAATTTACTTCATAAGCATTCCACATGCATTCAAATCTTAGCATTCAGCTTTCAGCATTCCCACGCAATTTCTTGAGAAATTGCACTTAGTCTAGTTTATAAAGCTCTTCTGAATCAGCCATTTAATTAATAAATCAATCAAGGGTACTCATAATTCCCCCTGAAATGTATTTCTTCATCTGGCCAAAAAGTTTTAGTTTATGTTTCGATGAGTCTCTGACCTCAACAACATCAAGCACCTTTGGGACGAACTACACGGAAAATGTAAGCCCTCTCTCAGGTCCAACATCAGTGAACCCTGACCTCACAAATATTATTTGTTTTCTGGATGAACGGGCACACATATACTCACACTTCAAAACTGTTTTGAGCTGAAGCTGAACAAGATTTCATATCAATCCTATTGCGTCTTCGAATGCATAGGCTCTATCTGTATGTTGGTGTTTGCATGTGTGTAAGGTAATGCTGAACAATGCAACACTCATTGAGGGACAATGGAAGCGATTTGATGAAGAAAATTGCTTTTCATGGTGCAAAAATGATTCCCGAAAGAACCTGTTCTTTAACAATAGTGTACCCCATAAACTGAAATTGCTTCATGAATTGTGCTGTGAAAAGCATCTGAAACTAATCCAGTATTTCTATGAATTCTCCAGTGTTCTTTCAGTCTTCTATATCTTGACAGGCCAATTAGATGCCAATTTGCATATCTTCCTTGCACCATTTTCCTTGTTCATGTGAGCATAAAATGCGATAATCTGGCATTTGAACCTTTGTACCACATCAGAGTCACTCAAACTAAAGTCATCATCCGTCTGTGACCGGACCCAGAAAACAGGTGAGCTGTAACGTTCGCATTTCGAGCCGGTGGGCAATTTGATGTCGGTTTCAGTGAACAGCAGGGGGCAGTGCTGCATAAAATGTCAGCCTGTTTAGATGGCTGAAAACGGTTGTATTATTCCATGAATGCAATTATTAATCAGAATGTCATATTTAGACTTGCGGGGGCACATAGAACATATTGTTGACTTGACTACAGCTTCAACATTTCAGTGACTAAGATGGCGCTTCACTTTGCTGTCCTTTTTCCTCGGCACCTGTCCTGCTGTCTTTTGTATGAATATTTTAAAACTAGCCATGATCAGACTTGCGGTGGCTAGCGAGGCTCAAGGTTTTATTCTAGTTAACTAATGAAAAAAGTCAAACTAAAATGTTTCGTGAATGAAATCAAAGCAAAAATGTCCTTTGTTTTCGTTTTTGTAGCATCCTTATAGAAGCTTTCGGGTTCATTTTAAATGTTTATGGTCTTACCAGAAGGTCAAACATTCATTTGGGAATTGTAGTTTAATTTACTTTATTAGACAATACTTAGTGACCTTTATTTTTTGTATCTTTGACTGGACAAATACTCCATATATTTAAGAAAAAGTAAAACTAATACTAAAGCTAAAAAAACACTTAAATTAAAGCATTAAGAAAACTAACAAACTTCCCCTATGTGCTAATTAAAGCTAATTAAATTGACAATACTTAGTGACCTTTATTTTTTGTATCTTTGACTGGACAAATACTCCATATATTTAAGAAAAAGTAAAACTAATACTAAAGCTAAAAAAACACTTAAATTAAAGCATTAAGAAAACTAACAAACTTCCCCTATGTGCTAATTAAAGCTAATTAAATTGACAATACTTAGTGACCTTTATTTTTTGTATCTTTGACTGGACAAATACTCCATATATTTAAGAAAAAGTAAAACTAATACTAAAGCTAAAAAAACACTTAAATTAAAGCATTAAGAAAACTAACAAACTTCCCCTATGTGCTAATTAAAGCTAATTAAATTGACAATACTTAGTGACCTTTATTTTCTTATCTTTTACTTGACAAATACTCCATATATTTAAGAAAAATTAAAACTAATACTAAAGCTAATAAAAAAACACACTTAAAATAATTACAATTAGATTACTGAATTTTTCAAAATTATTCAGCTATAGTTTTCTGGAATATTTTAACATCTGTAACTGTAAAACAGACTTTGCACATTTGCTGATGACGGGAGCACCACTGCCATCTACTGTAGTGGTCGTGCAATTGCGCTTCAGTTCGAACAACTTCCCTGGGGCCACACGTGCCCCCCTCAGAAGCACATTTTCCCCAAATCTTGGTAGAATTCACACTTGTAAGACTTCCAGCCAACAATTACAAACTATTGTCTTGCCTGCGCCGCTTAATCTATGAAAGACAGGAAGTCATCAGAATGCTAATGGAAAAGTGGCAACAGAGCATCACAAATGAAAAGGACACTCAAAAACGTCAACGCCAATAAAGTTTCTCTCGCAAAAACAGTCAAGTTGAAAGTCGCGCTGATTCAGAATTCAGTATGTTAGCAATCCGCATTTCTAATAAAGTGAGCAATGTCAGGCTAATGGAAGGAATCAACTCGAGATGATGAAACCGTGGTGATTTATCAGTGCGCAGCCGTTTCTCCCTCTGACGGATGTCTTACTGTTTCCTGTCAAGGTGAAAAGACCAAACAGTAATGCTTCAGATGGAGAGACCTTGAGATTAACATCTGTTTTGCAGAAAAAGAGATTGGAAAGATAGAGAAGTAAAGCCAAGATAAATGAGGACAAAGCAACGGCTCTATTGAAGCCGTCTATAATTCACAGCATAGGTGCAATGGATGAGGATTTTATTTTGCTGGAATTTTTAGAGGGAAATATGTAGGATGATCACACATTTCTCATCACCTTGTTAATAACCATCTATTATTGCTGACACAGGTTAACCTCAAGATTGTTGGCTATTTGACTGTAACCACAAGGATACACAAACCTTTCAGTGGCTTCATCAAAGAATTGGTAACAAAATAAACGCATCATAATCTTAACATTCCACTGAAAGCCCAACACATTTAAAGTCACAGATACTACAATGGAGAATGATATAAGAATTTTCCGGATCTGAAAACAACAAAAAAGAAGTTCAGGTTCTTGTTTACCATCATTGTAATTGTCACTTCTTGCAATCAAAGCTCTTACTTATTTGTCTAATTTCTCCATTTATCATGAAAAAGCACCTGAGCAATTCACCTCTACAAAAAGGTTGCCAGGCGGCTGGTAGAGTGTTGCTATTATATGAATTACAGTCCATCCTCCAGGTCCAATCTACACCTAATTACGGGTCTGAAACACCAACACGCACACACACACACACACACACACACACACACAGCCCAAGAGGCAGAGTGTATATTGCCGGACAAGGGTCTCCAGGGTCAATTATGGCAGCGTAATGATCGTAATTGGCTAATTTTCAGCACATTACCCCACTTTATGTCTCATTCGGCAGGCAGTAATTTAGTGAGGTAGTGAAGGCTTGCCTGGCTTTGAATGGTAGATAACAGTGAGGGCCTGAAACGGGGAACCGCTTCATAAATTGTGTGTCGGAATGAGCTGCCGTGTCCGTAGACTGAGACCCCGAGGGGGGGGGGTAAGAGGATGACTGCGCGAGGCCATGTCGCTGTCATGTTTGTTTACATTCCATATTTAAAATAGAAGCAGTACAGTGCTGACCTCCGCCAAGGGCAGTCTGTTAACAACAGTAAACAAATAGATCAATTAGCAGGCTACTTCCTGGTTCATGGACGATAACACAAGACATGTGGTGCAATTATTAGGTTGGCCAGACCATTCATGCTAACCATTACCTACATTGTCATGGAAATTTAATGGCTTCTTCTCCTTCTTCTTCTTTTTCTCCTTCCTCTTCTTCTTCTCCTTCGTCTTCTTCTTCTTCTTCTTCTTCTTCTTCTTCTTCTCCTTCGTCTTTCTTTCTTCTCCTTCGTTTTTCATCTTTCTTTCTTCTCCTTCGTCTTTCTTTCTTCTCCTTCGTCTTTCTTTCTCCTCCTTCGTCTTTCTTTCTTCTCCATCTTCTTCGTCTTCTTCGTCTTCTTCTTCTACTCGGTCTTCTTCTTCTTCGTCTTCTTCTTCATCTTCTTCTTCTCCATCTTCTTCTTTTTCTTCTTCGTCTTCTTCTTCTTCTTCTTCTTCTTCTTCTTCTTGTGTGTTGTCTTCTTCTTCTTGTGTGTTGAGAGGTAGGATCCCAAATGCAGACACAAATAAGTCTATTTATTCACATTGAGAGGCATAAACTAAGAGAGAGGTACACAGGAACAGTTGAGCAAAAATCTGGCAAAACACACACAAATCTCAGACCCTTAAATAGACAGTCAGTCAATCTCATTGGTTGTGGCTAGACATGTGAGTACTAGTACTGACATGGAATTCTCTGATTGGCTGTTGACTCCGTAATTACAGATAGTTACTGACATCAACAAACATTATAGAGCATAATAGACCCTTGAAATCATATAGTCCAGACATCATATAGCCTAAAACTAGTTGAAACTGGATGCTGTTACATCAATACCAAAACAGACACGTAACGGGTCGTGAACTCTGGTGCACGGTCATGAACTCTACTCAAACTTAACCCAGGCGTGACCCCAGACATTAGACAAGACCCAAACATTCCTCCTGCATGACTCGAGTCATGACATTCTTCTTCTTCTTCTCCATCTTCTTTACCTCCTCCTTCTCCTTCTTCTTCTCCATCTTTTCTACCTCTTCTCCATCCTTTTCATCGTCTTCATCCTCCTCCTCCTTATTCCTCCTCACTCTCCCTCCTCCTTCTTCCTCCTTGGCTCACGCTACAGCCTACGCTCTTCAATGAAGTGTTCACTTAATAGCGGTGCACGAAGTGTTGGCGCGCGCAGGTTGCATGCGTGAGAAAATTGTGGAATTGGGACAGTGTGTGTGACGTCGACTTGTGTCGCTGTGTTAGATCATCAAACATTGCCGCATTGTTTGTTCTTTTGACAATTTTGCTGCTTAATATGATATAAAAACTGGAGGAAAGTAATACTAAAGTAATAACCCCAGTCGAAGGCAGCTATGGCTCCACGCCTGGATTTGCGAAGCATTTATTTGCGGCCCCTGCACGACCCGTGGCATGCGCACCAGGTCGTTAACTCTTACACTGCCACACGTTATGGGAAAAAAAAACAACAACAACCCCTGCACAGTGCCATTTTGCTGATTACGAGCATTCATCAGATTCCATCAAATTCCGTCACATTTCATTGTAATTCCATACACCGGAAGCCCATTGAAAAAGAGAGACACAATGCTGCCATCTGTTGGCCATAGTTAGGTGGTGTTTTTGATTCCACAACGCATTGACCGGGCAGCGCTGCATGTAGACGTTGCTCCGTCCATTGACGAAAAAACAAAAAAAACAAAAACGCAGATGACATCATTTCACGTTTATGGCAGCATACATCATGATTTTACTAATCGTTATTAAACGTTTTTGGCAGTCAAAGAGTTAAGTATGACAACTGCGTTGGGGCAAAATATGTAGGTGATGTTAAACTTTTAAACGATTAAAATTTACATAGGTTATACAAATGATGGAATGAATACTACTTTGATACTTGCACTTGAAAATACTTTTTTTTTTTTCGGCAAAGGCACAGGAATTACCATTGAAGGCCGCCATTTTAACGCTATTTTGGTCAACTCCGGAATTAATTGTGGGTAATACTTTTAGTCTGAGCCCACGGGCTCAGCACAAGTGTAAAACAAGGGCGCAAAGGGGGCGGGGCGTAGCGAGGTGACAGTACACATTGGAGTGGGAGAACTGGGACACCCTACACATTCGCACAGGGGTGGAAGTATGAGTATCTTCTTCTTCTTCTTCTTCTTCTTCTTCTTCTTCTTCGTCTTCTTCTTCGTCTTCGTCTTCGTCTTCGTCTTCGTCTTCGTCTTCGTCTTCGTCTTCGTCTTCGTCTTCGTCTTCGTCTTCGTCTTCTTCTTCTTCTTCGTCTTCTTCGTCTTCTTCATCATTCTTCATCATTCTTCGTCTTCTTCATCATTCTTCGTCTTCTTCATCATTCTTCGTCTTCTTCTTCTTCATCATTCTTCGTCTTCTTCTTCTTCATCATTCTTCGTCTTCTTCTTCTTCATCATTCTTCGTCTTCTTCTTCTTCATCATTCTTCGTCTTCTTCTTCTTCATCATTCTTCGTCTTCTTCTTCTTCATCATTCTTCGTCTTCATCATCTTATTGGTCTTCTCTTTCTTTTCCTCCTTGTCCTCTCCCTTCTTTGTCCACACATTTCTCTGCTACATAATTCTTTTTGGCCACTCACAGTGCACAGCGAGAACCCTCCTGAAAGTTGTCACACCAATTTTGACAGATGCACATGTGAAATAATGTTTGTGACTCTTCCTGACATTTTGGACAAAAAAGGGGAGGACAGCTGCACTTTTCCAGAAGCGCCAGAACTTTTAAAAGGAAATTTCAAATGAGTGACAGCGTAATGGATGAGGGCAGCAAGGCAGCGTCTAAACAGAACAGAGTCCAAAAGTCCAACAAATGTATACTTTCACACACTCTTCCAGCTTGGAAAAATGACATATTGACAAATTGAAGTGCCTTTCAGGCGTATATTTTTATTTTTTGAAACATTCACTTTCTCCGTGGGAAATAATCGGTTTGAGTTTCACTATGTAGAAAAAAAATAAATAAAAATACTTCAATAGAACCTTTAATAACGTCTCAGAAATGTTTTAAATAAAAATTCATCATTAACTGGGAAAGAAGTGTAGGATTAGTTTAAGAAAAAAATTGTGAACACAATAACTCAACTTTAGCTTTAACGATGAAAGATGACGGTTCAATGTGAGGAGAGTCACAGAGGCACATCACATATCTCACTCTTTAACATACTTAATTGTTTTAATGTAATTTAGTAGCAAGGCTTTAAATGCTTTGACATCATACATTAGATCAAAAATTCATTTCAGTTAGTTGCTTAATTCATGGGATCAATAAAGAAACACCTGTATAATAAAACCCTTAGTTAGTAATACCACTGTTTTTATATAATTACTGTATAAATCTCTCACATGGGTCATTTCATCCACATGTAAAAATTTCATGGTTTTTATGAATAGGGCCTATATATGTTTCCAAATCTTTCATCAAGTGTACCATTACATCACACACCACAACTATAACACCAGCTTTATCATTTTTAGTGGTCTTAACAAGAAGACAATTTAAATCCTCTTACGCAGCATCAAATTAACAACATATCATAAAGATAAGGATTAGCGTCATTATCTATTCATTTGATATGAAATCGTTTGACATGCTAGAATTTTTAGGGCCCGACCACGAAACGGTGAGAAGGTTCTTTTGGACTCACTCTGATCCTGAGAAATGATGTATGTTAACAAGACGGTGCTGCTGTTTTACCGCAAATTTCAGATATTGTATCTGACAATACTGTATCTATCTATCTGAATTTCAAATATTGTATCTGACAATACTGTAGTTATCTATCAATCTGAATTTCAAATATGGTATCTGACAAAGTGACAATGCTCTATCGACCGACCGACCTACCAATCACTCACTCACTCACTCACTCACTCACTCACTCTATCACTCACTCTATCACTCTATCACTCTATCACCCTATCACTCACCCTATCACTCACCCTATCACTCACTCTATCACTCACTTTATCAATCACTTTATCAATCACTCTATCAATCACTCTATCACTCACTCACTCACTCACTCACCCTATCACTCACTCACTCACTCACCCTATCACTCACTCACTCACCCTATCACTCACTCACTCACTCACTCACTCACTCACTCACCCTATCACTCACTCACTCACTCACCCTATCACTCACTCACTCACTCACCCTATCACTCACTCACTCACCCTATCACTATCACTCACCCTATCACTCACTCTGTCACTCACTCTGTCACTCACTCACTCAGTGGCATGCGGTCATAATAAGCTAATAATGCGGTACATGCCCAAGCCCTTCAAAATTAAATAATTGAAAATATTTCTGTTAGTGTCCTCTAAGATACAACAATACCGTAGTTCTCCTGTTTTGGTCTTAAATTCCCGTATATTTTGTCCTGTTTTCCTCGCGAGGAGTGGAGAAGCCGACAGCTTGTTTCGTGCGTGCGCAATGAGAAATCAAGTTGTTAGTTCCGAGAATGTTGTTTACTGTATGTGCACTTTTTGAATTAACTGTAATGCAGATTTGTATCTGGTATGTATTTAATTACATATCACAGATTGTATTGAAAAAGAAAAACAAAGTAATTATCTTTCTATATGTATTTTTTGACAATGTTGTTGCTAGTTTCCAAAAGAGACTTGAAAAAAATACTCATAAAATGCAGGTTCATCAATGCAGACAAATTGTGGACAGGAAGAGGCAAACCAGTGGTTGGACTTTCATAACTATATTATTTTCACTTGTCTTGTCGATGGATTTTTCGAGTCTTTATGTTTTCATAATCTACCTTTTAAGATCTGAAATGTGGCTGAAGCATTTAGATACTGTACAATATTGAAGACCTTGAAGATTCTCAACAATTCCAATCACAGAAACTGTGTAACTCTCTGATTCAGTATGATAACTCAAACTCCTTTTAACAAATAGAAGCTACCTTTCCCCCGCTAAAATAAAAGTATTCAGCTGACGCCGTAGTACAAGATTAAGCACGACAGGTTCCCATGCATGAGTTATTGCCAAATGGTCTACTATGACAAACGTTAACTAGCACGCAGAGATCAATGAAAGATGGCACATTGGTTATTATGTTATCCTTGCCAGCATATCCCAAGTGTGTTGCTCATTAGCTCCTCTTCACATGTTGTCTCTAAATGTACCTTTTGATAAAGACCACATGTACAATAGCGTCACTCCACAATCCAACGCCCCGCTGTGTCACATGACGGCTTGACGGTTTCCCTTTTATACATTTCAATAAGCGTGCGTTTGACTGCATAAGGTCTCCAGGGGTTCTTAAATGCCACCTGTCATATTTTAATAGATGCCAGCATTCATTTTGACTTGGATGATAGTTATTAAACAGGATGTGCTCAAGCTGTTTGTCATCCCCTGTTGAAGTTTGCTGCCAAACTAAATATAGAATGAAGAGAAATGTATGATTTGTATTTAAAACAACCACAGTGCTGCCTTAGGAATGTCTGCTTGATACGAACAAACAATACAAAACGCCGTTGACCTGCTAACATTAGCATGGATATTAGCGGTTTTAGAAGCAATTGATTTGATTTTGTTTTTATTAATCTGAAAAATCTCACATCACTAAACACAAATGTCACAAAAAAATAAAAGATAATCTTGTCTGTTTACTCACAAATGTACATACGCAGGGTGAAATGTTGACCTATTTAGTTGAAGGCAAAGCTGTCATTCTGTTGTCTGTTGTTGACCTGCTAACATTAGCATCGATATTAGCGGTTTTAGAAGCAATGGATTTGATTTTGTTTTTAATAATCTGAAAAATCTCACGTCACTAAACACAAATGCCACAAAAAATAAAGGATAAACTTGTCTCAGTTTACTCACAAATGTACATACGCAGGGTGAAATGTTGACCTATTTAGTTGAAGACAAAAGCTATCATTCTGTTGTCTGTTGCTAACCTGCTAACGTTAGCATCGATATTAGCGGTTATAGAAGCAATTGATTTGGTTTTGTTTTTATTAATCTGAAAAATCTCTTATCACTAAACACAAATGTCACAAAAACTAAAAGATAATCTTGTCTGTTTACTCACAAATGCACATACTCAGGATGAAATGTTGACCTATGTAGTTGAAGACAAAACTATCATTCTGTTGTGTGATTGGCAACAGGTGGAAGCACGGGTTAATTGTACCTTCTGGCATCGAGTGAAGGGGTTTTAATTTTTTTGCCCATCCTGTATGCTGCTGGCACAGAGACAAACAAAGGTGCACGATTTGTAGTATATGAAATTGGAATACAGTGTTTTAATACCTTGACTTTTTGTGGGTGATACGTTCCACGCCCACCCACGATGGGTGAATTTCCACGGTAGTTAAATAATGTTAAAAATATTTTTGTCATTAAACAAGGTTTACTAATTGCTCGGATGGATAATTACTAATTTTATTTCTGTGCAAAAATAAATAAATAATTATTATTATCGCTAAATGTTCTTCTGGTCTTCAATGGCGTATTTCCGCCTTCGCTGAGCAGTATGGAAATGCAATCGACACATGTTGAATTAACAAGCAGGAATGCCGTAAGTTTATTTTTTATTATACTTTATGCGCATGAGTGTAAATATTAATGATTATTTTCGTCTAATCTAAATGTTGTTATAAATAATTTGATGCACTTTGGCTTGCAAGGATGTTACAGAATATGTTGCGTTTAACTTATTATGTTATGGACACAAATAAAAATCTGCAATAGGTTGAATCCGCAATAAATGAACCGTGAAGTAGTGGTCCCGGCGCGGGGACGCCCCCCCCCACCGGTGCCAGCGCGGCCCGGCCACCTCGGAACCTTACCCGACAGCCGGCGGGTTCGCAACTCTCCCCGCGCCAGGACACTTCCACATTGCCCACACGCGCACCTACGAGATTTTGTAAACTACGCGGATGAGCAAACGCTGTCGTAAACAGTGTTTTCTACTTTCCAATTCTGTGTTTTATTTACTTTGCTAACTCATTCCAAACTGTTTTTGTCGATAGTTTATTGAGGAAAAAACATTTTCAATTTCTGTTGTGGTGTTAAGCGCTGTTCATACTGGCTTAAGATGTCTGGTTTTTTTTTTCTTTTAGGGTTTTATATACATTTTAAATATGTTTTAAATTTTACAAAAATGTTCTGAAATGAGAAGATTAGTCTAAAAATATGTGTAAAAAAAAGTATCGTGATAAAATCGGGATCGTGAATTTATTTTTAAAGAATCGTGATGTGACATATTTACGATATCGCCCACCCCTAGTAGTTATTAGTATTATTTCACACAATATATACAATATTGACACTCCAAATGTCTTAAAAAGTTTGGAGGCACTTAGAACTTTTGTACAAAAAAGCAGTTTTCATTTTAATGAGCTAATGTTAAATTAATCAGAAATACAGTCTACAAATGTGCTTTTCTTTTTCGAAAATGACATTTCTAAGTGACCTCCAAACTTTTGATCAGCAGTATATAATAGAAGACATTTTCAGTAAGTGTTTTCAAAAATGTCTACCAGTCAACAAAGTCATTATTGTTATTCATTTAATTAAAAACTGTTTGTGTGATTGACCCCACAGAGCATACTCTTGTCACTTGGTGTGTGAATGTGTGTGTTTTTTTTTTTTTTTTAATTTTTTTCCCCCGCCTGTGGGCTTACTTAGGTCATCAAAAGAGTCTGACATTTACAGCACATTAAAGTTTGGGATTATCTGTTTCAGTCTGCCTTTGAGAAAACATTCTCTCATGCTCACTCGCTCTGATGCTCACCTAATTTACAAATATGTGTATATTGTATGTTGTCTATACAGAATATGTGTATAAAAAAAATTCTCCTCACACACACACGCTGTCAAATTCGGCTTTCTCAAAAAGCCATTTAGCTGTCAAGTGCTGACACTTGCACTGTCACAAGTGGCTGCATGCACATGCATCAGTAAGGGCGGGGGGGGGGGGGGGGGGTGGGGGGGGGGGGGTGGTCGAGGAGCGAGCGTCTGTTGCTGAAAGGCGGTGCGCCTCTGAGTGCACACGCATGTTAAGATGTGAATAATTGCTTATCGTAGTGAAATCCCCGGCAGAAGAAATGAGATTGCATATTGGGAGATGATAGAGGAGGTGCGCAGTGTCGTTGAGATCTGTAATGTCTCTATTTGTATACCGAAAATATGTTGTACAGTAACAAGCTTCTATTGACTTAGACTTAGACTTAGACTTGACTTTATTGATCCCTTTGGGATGGCTCCCTCTGGGAAATTTACATGTCCAGCAGCAATAAGAACAGATAATAAAATTAAAAAATAATTCAATCAATCAATAAATAAGGTTATTACACCAGAGATTGAATTAATAATAATAATAATGATAATAATAATAATAATAAAATAAAACATAAAATTTGTGACGTTCATTTCAATTGTGGGGCTTCCTGACATACCATGACCACTTTTTTAGATTCTATTAATTTGTTAGTTAACAAAATTATATTATTACATGCTGTCGATTTGTATTCTGCAGTAGCTTTAGAGTAAATGCAGCTTTTCAGCTATAGGGGGAGCTATGGAGTAAAACGTTCTTCCTTCCTGGCAATTCACATATTTGCGAAACCACTGAAGTGATATTAAGTTGTCCAAAAATCACTCTGAAATGACTCATTTTCATGTCTTTACTGTAAAACTTCGCGTTTTGATGCTTTGTTATACTACCCTTTATGCATAATCTTTCATTCAGATCATTCTCAAATTAAACAAGTGCTACTTATGACAATCAGACTTCAGAGGGATTATTAAAGTGCCGCACACATCTAATTCAATTTAATGAGTTTATCTGATGAGTTGTTATTCTGCAGAACTTCAGTGGATTTAGTTTAAAGTGATTAGACTGCAGATAACAGCTCCCAAGCTGAATGACAGTGATAATGAATGCAAGAAATACAAAAATGGTCCCACGCTGATAACACAGCATCATTATTTTGTGGGGATAGCATAGAGGTTTTATTTTGTTATTATTATTATTATTTTTAATAAAAAAGGTGGTAAGTCTGAAGTGCACTAATGTAGGCTACATATCAGGAATACCACAGTATTCTGGCATACTGCCTGGCTTGATTTTTGCATATATCGTAGCTGCTCTTTATATGTACAATTCTAACTATGACAGAGCACAAATTGGTGGTGACTCAAATTGAGATGCAAATTGGCCGCTAAAATTGAACAAGTCAGAATGGGCCACGGCGTTTTGTCCCGTGTATTAAGACTCAGTTGTCTCGGTGTGACGTACTTGTACAAGGGTGCATTTAAAATTGGAATGCTTTTAAGCACAGAGCCTGGAGGTATTTGCGTGTTTATGGGAATATTTGGCTGGTTAACGTAGTACCTTTGTTACTTCAATGCTGCCCTCACACACTGTCACAGCTGCATACAAAACAAATTTAGCATGTCAACGCTGGCCCGGAAACGACAGGTTAGCTTTGCGCTAGCTGGCTGGTACAACACAGTTCCGATGTTGGCCACAAGATGGCGGCACACTATTGTTGTCTATGGACTCTATGCACAAATAGCCGTGACGTGTTTCCAGGATGCCCTGCGATTGGCTGGCAACCAGTCCAGGGTGTCCCTTGTCTACTGCCCAGAGCCAGCTGAGATAGGCGCCAGCACCCCCCGTGACCCTTGTGAGGAATAAGCGGTCAAGAAAATGGATGGATGGATGGACGACTGAAAGCAGGATGTAGGTCAGTGCTTCTCAAATAGTGGGGCGCCCCCCCCAAAATGGGGGGGCGCGAGACTCCATTAAGGGGGCGCGTTTGACCTTGGGGAACATGCTTGTTTATTTTTATTTTTATTTCTTTTACTGTCCTAGAATAAAGTGCTATTGCACCTCCACTACATTAGGGGGCAGTGGTGCTCTTATTATTGGCAGAGTGTGCGCAGGGAGCATCCGCTTGGTGGTGTAGGGGTTTTGTTTGCACTGAGCATGCGCGCTTTGCACACAGCGAAAAAAAAATCAGCACAAATTATTTTAAATATTTTTGTTTTGCAGGTTAAAGTTTTTTTTTTATTTTTTTTTTTATGTTGTGCTCCTGAGTTAATGTTGGTGATCAGTTTGAATGTATTATTATTTATTGATTTTATGTAATTTTATTTTTCCGTATCATATGGTTTGACATGGTCAGTCAAAAAATGTTTATAGTTTAATTAAGGATTTAATTTTATTTTTGAATTTCAGATGCACTTTAAATTTTTCTGTTACAGTTAATAAAGCTATTCTTAGTTGTAGGTTGGTCCATATTTCTTTTTTTAACTCTCTTATACATTAATATGGATACAGTATTATGCAGAGATGTGCTTAGAACAATTTTATAGACAAATGATACTATTTATAGTCGAGGGGAGGAGGGGAGGCGCGAAATGTTTTCTTCTTACGGGGAGCATGACAGAAAATAATTGAGAAGAACTGATGTAGGTCAACAGCATTTCGAGATCACACTAGTTTGTGCCGAAAATTATTTAATATAAAATTCTCTTTAATCCTGCATTTTACGTCTACAAAAAAAGATTAAATTTACGTCTTTGGGAATGATTATTATGAAATAAATTGTTTGGAAATTACGGGATGTTTACTGATTGTTTACTGTACACAGTAACGTATAGATGATTGGTGCACTTGCACTGTCGGCTACAATGTGTCCTATCTATAGCTGTATTTTCTTATTTGAAAAATTGATTAAGGATCTTAAATTAAGTGCCGTTAATTGTACTGTCTAAAAACATGCCTAGAGAGTCTTTAACTTGGGTATTTTGTAGCACAAATTTCACTTATTGTATGGGTGATCTGGAACGTAGCAACCACGTTGGAGGGGAATTTGCTATACAACAATTTGTATTATTTTTAAAAGGTTAACTGTCTGCGAGGTGCATTAATTACCATATATCAGCAGAATTCAGCTTCCTTGTGTGGTTATATCACGCTCGCATGGTGATACTGTGAGAAAAGTTAACCCGAATGTGCTTCTTAGTGTGCTGGCATGCGCGTTTCTGTGCCAGGTGTCAGTTTGTCACCCGGAGGTCAAGCGGTTGGTGAGACAAGCTCCCAAATGCAATTAAGAGGTGACCTATTATGTGAGCGAGCCCGCTGAGACTGATGAATTGCTCCCCTCAACTCACTCTTTCACTGACAAGACCCCCACGGCACTGTTGTCCTTTCACGTCAAGAAAAACGGTCGTTTTAGGAGTACTTGCGATATGTCACTATTAAAAGTGATACATTGGTTGATCATCATCATCCTGTGTTTTTCATCATTTAGCCAAATGGTCCATAGTGAAATGTGTCCGCTAGACCTTAACCCTATCATTCATCAACGTTGGAAGAGAAAATCTTGAAGTCTTCCCACAAGAGTTGAAACTGTTTGCCGCATGGCATCGTCATTAATTATGACTTTATTTGCTGTCGGGCTGGAGGTAGATGAAAGCACAAGTGGCAAAAAAAAAAAATCAGCGCCAAGGCTAAGCTAACTTTTTAAATATCTTATCCTTCAGTCAACTTAATGTCCTCATCACGACCTCGGCAAACCTTGAGATGAGAGAGAAAATCCACAGTCGAATGGCTTAGCAGAAAGCCTTCATTTGTTTTCAGTCTTCCTCTGCATCTGTCTAAAACGGAGACTGACATAGTGGAGGGCGGGTGTGTTATTTGCAAGAAATGAGATATTAAAAATAAATAAATAATAATAATTCATTCATTATGTGAATAGGTGGATAATTATAGTATAGATAATCGGAGACACGCTCTAATACAAAAACATATATATATATATCAGCTTCTACAATTTTTCACAAATAATTATTCAGGATTATACCAAGCAAACAAATGACAATTAACCACGTAACATTACTCATTCACTCCCAGCCATTTTCACAGAAGCAATCCCGTTCGCTGTTTTACTAGATTTTCACTGATTTTGCAAGGCCCACAGAATATTGTGTTCGGTTGCTATAAAAGCATGGAATCTATCAAAAGAAAGATTAAAGTCCCTTCTTTCATCAGGAAAAAAAAAAGTATGTTTCTGTCTGTTTCTGTATTGCAGCAATTAGCATTAGAAGAGAGCTAAGTTTCATCAGTTTTCACAAATCTATTCAAAATTGTAAGTAATTGAGCTTTTTTTCTACATGACCCTGGTTGATCTCCTTTGCTCTGCTGCCACCTGCTGGCCGTTTGAGTAATAACTACCATTTCTGCAACCGTTCTTTGCAGGTTGCATCAAAGCCTTCTGTACGCTCTAGCATAAAAAACAAAAAAAAACAAAAAAAAAACATATAAATCCGTCTTTGGGACACTTAAAACATAAAAAAACAAAAACAAACGTATTTACATGTTATTGGGAGCAAATGAGTTAACGGTGATAAAAATTTGCACGTGTATCTTGCTTGTGTGCGTACTGTTCAGTAGGAGTTGGGATATATCCTGACACCCAGTTGAGAGATGATGCGCTCGTCTGTCATTAATTAAATGAGAAGATGTGGGATGAGTGTGAGCTTAGTTCAGGGAATGAAGGAATCAAAGCTTAAGACCGTCTGATACTCAGCCTGGGAAACGAACACGCACACGCCTCATAATTTTAAAGCTAATATACTTGCAGTATAGTACCATGTGAAAATCTTATAACACCATTCGATTTGTTTTGTTTGTTTGTTTTAAAGTATATTTAAAGTAGGGCTGTGCAGTCAATTTCAATTATTTCCACAATTACAAAATCGGCATAATTAATAAATTCATTAATAAAGATTATTAATACTAATTTCGAGTTGTTTAAATTTATATATTTGCACCTTTTTTTTTAAATTTTAAAATGGCTAATACATCTTTTTTTGGTCCAAAAGGAACTTACATAATTATAGTGTTTCACATCATTTTATTTGTCTTACTAGTCAAGTCATCTTTATTTGTATAGCGCTTTCAAAACAGCCTTGACTGTCACAAAGCGCTTTACAGAAACACAACAAAACAAACATAACATAACAGCAATACAATACAATCACAACAATTCAACATTTTGTCATTCCTACTACAAACGCTTTGATGTTTGAAGCGGTAATAGATGTAAGATTTATATATTTAATATATATTTAATTTTTTTTTTTTAACATTTTCTTGTTTTATACCCCCCAAAAATTGTTTCAATAATCATGATTTCAATTACCAAAATAATCGTGATTATTATTTCTTCCATAATCAAGCATCCCTAATTTAAAAAGTATAGAATGTCACTTGGTAGAGCAGAGACCTAAATTCTGATTTTTTTTTTTTTTTTTTTCAAAAATAACATTAAATTGACTCATCTAGGCGCTTCAACTTTACCAATGAGCAATGACGAATATAGCATTTAAGTCGATCAATAACATAACAATATTTTTTGGCAAAACATTACCCCACATTGTAATTATTAAAAAAATAATAATAATACTAGTAATGCCCTCTAGTGACCTTGAAGTTGTGTTACAAGAATTGGTGCTAGAGTTTTACAAGTTCTGACTCTCTGCAAGGAAATGAAGGTATCTGAATGTGATTGGCTGATCGAGTCAGGGGGTGTGGCCAGTGCAAGTGAGGATGGCGGGGAAAGTGTGAATGAGTGAGCGAGCATATCTTTGCAAGTGAAAACCGCACACGGTGAGCTGACAATTAAAAAAATAAAAAAAATAATTAAAATAACGTTCATGGATTAATCCACATCGACTCGACTATCATGACTAGCGTCAACTACAAAAAACAAAATCTGAAGTAGCTCAACTTCGAGCCTATTCATGGGCAAGTTATTTTTCTTGCATAATTCTGCATCAGTATCTGTCTTATTGTTTGTTTACACTTTCAAAATGACTGCAGTGAAAATGGTCAATAAAACAACGCTAGTTGCGTACTATGATTTTAAAATTGCTTTTTTTTTCTTTTCTTTTTAACTGTCTCTTACAGTTTGGCTGAAGACATTCGGCCTCGCTGCTTTTCACTTCAGTGCAGTATAGTCGTAGTCACAGTGACAGAATCCCAATCCTGATTAGAAGTGATACTTCACATTGTTAACTACTAAAAGCTGATTAAGGTGGATGTGTCCCACAGGCTAGGCGCTAATTGGGAAAGTAGCTTGTCACTCCAAATATAAAGGCAAGGCTTCATTCCTCAGCCAATTTGTTTCAATTATGTTACAAGCGTTTCTGTCCATGGAGGCGATGTCATATTCATTTTGGGCTAATGATACACTCTGGTCTGCTCCCCCCCCCCCAAAATACAGTATTGTACAAAAGTACGCTGTTTTGATGGCCCTTTTTAACAGCAGTGATTTTAATGTACACAACAGTAGTGATAAATACTGTATTTCTTCAAATCGTGGCCTCCACTAACTCTCATGATGCCGTGTCTCAATTATTATTTACTCCAAATAGATGCCTCCTCTCTGCAAAAGTCTCTCCGGTAAATTGTCTGCCTCGATGTTTCTATTCTTGCCATTTCTCCGTACACATTTTCAATAATAGTCCCTTTAATCACCTGCCTTCCATTTTCATTCCATTATTGGGGGCTAAAACATGTATCGCCCCTCCCCTAATAAGATAAGATCTTGGACACGTTTTTTTCATTCATATCATCTTGCTAGCTGGCCCTCTCCCAGTTCTGACCCCAAAGCGTTCAAAGCGAATGTTCCGATAAATTGTTTGTTGCTTAAGTTACTTAATGTTACAATGAGTAAATGGATAAATGTGTTTCTAATCGTGTAAATTATGTTTTGCTATTCACGGTCTTCGTCTCTACAGGGTACGCCGTTGTCAAGTGATATCAGATTTAAACCGGTCGGTGAAGCCAGGGTCCTTTTTTTTTCCGACTTCGCAACTCGGATTTTTGAGTTCAAAAGGGGCGTTCCCATGCATATTTCCTGGTATGAAGTCGGAAAAGGCTGACTTTTCAGCCTTCCTCAAATGCAGCCGTAGAAGTAGCATATAATTGACAGCTAAGCGGGCGTGATTTCAGCTCTTCCTTTTGCTGTATTTTATACACTTGCCTTTTTTTTCTTTTCTTTAAATCATTCAAATTTAGCAGGGTCACGCTAGGGTTATGTTTGGGTCATGACCGTGAGGTCAAGTGTCTGTTTTGAACTAGTTTTAGGTTATGTGATGCTATGTGATGTCAGGAGCTATGTGATGTCAAAAATCTTTAACCTCTTTACTGGGTCAACAGCCATCCAGATGATTCCATGTCAGTACTGTTACATGTCTAGCCACAACCAAATTATTAACCCTACCAGTGTTCCTCTGTGCAGCTCCACAGCGCAAGGGGGCTTGGCGTCTCGTGATTCTCGATGCATTCTCGTTGTTTTTCGTTGTGTAAATAAAGAGTTAAAACCTTATTTGCGTCTGCGCTTTGGGATCCAACCCTAGCACATGACGCTTAGGTATTTGTATTTGTGGAATTGTTTTTTTTTTATTGAAATTAAAATCAATTCTATTAAAACCTTACGCTCAAATGACTGCCTTACCCTTAATAAATAGCCTTTACTCTCTGCAGTTGAGTAAACACCAATAGGCACACTAAAGTAATACTAATAATAATTTCCAGTTAGATTTTACAGGCAACTACCTTCAACTTTACATTACTGCACAAGCTGATGTTTAATTGAAATGTAGTGTATTTCTAGACACTAATTAACACTTAAGACAGTTAGCTTGTGTTGTTTTGTGACTTTTGTTTTACTGTAAATTAAATGGCTCTTTAAATATAGTTGAATTGAGAACTATACATTTTCTTTAATCATTCACTGGTTTAAAAAAAAAAAAAAAAAAAAAGTAAGTATAACTTAGTTTGGGGACTGGAACGGATTCAATGCATTTCCGTTCATTTCAATGGGAAAAATTACGTTGATTTATGAACATTTCATCCTACTGGATCACAGAAGCAGTTAAGTTCACAACACTAACTGTTTTTTTTTTTTAGGGAGATCGAGAATAGGAAAAAAAAACCTAAACATTTTGGTGTATACATACTGGCACAAACCCCCAAAACAACACATTTTGGACGTTTCAGTTAAGGTCAGCTGTAATCATTCGCGTTCTGCCACCTGAACATATCCTGGTGACTATTGTTAAAAAATATTTATGAATTGGTCCATAATGTGCCAAATATGGCAAACAGAAGAGTTAGCAACCGCAATGTGATTACCAGATAAGCTAACAGTTAGCCTAGCTTCTTCCATTTCTTCTTCTACTGCATGTCCTTCTTCTTTATATTTTTCAGCAATTTGGATGCCGTATGGCACCAAGCTGCCTCTCACAGGTCAGTTTTGGTACTGCGACGGAATTCTGGTTTAGGGAAGTAGATTTAGAATTGTCGTTTGAGATATTTTGTGTGTTAAAGGAGAAGTCAACCTCCCCAAAAAATGAGTCAAATGTTTTTGTTTTTGATGTTTTATGTAGCCCCACTAGTTCCAATAAATTCCAATAATAAAAAAAACAAACATTGTAAAGTCAGTATGAGTGATTGTGCGTTCAAATTTGTTTATTTGTAATCTAATGTTGACCTTTTGCATTCCATCTCTTATTGCTAAAATGTGGATTAACTGTTTTTGAACTCATATAAGTATGTGGGCTGTTGCTTTATACGTATTTGCATTAATTATGCTGTCCTTTTTCACTTTTCCTGTCAATTTAGCCTAATATGAAATAAATACTTATTGACAGGATTGACATTCTTTGTCACTGCGGCTCTTTGGAGGGCCATTTATTCGACATTATTGTCATTAGCCCGCCTCCTTCCTTGCTGCTGAGCCCAATCCCAGAGGCCAAACGACGCCATTATTATGTTGACTTCAAAAAGCAAGCCTTTACCTTATGCTTTACTGGCCCAAAGATTAGACTGGCTTTCATCCATAAATTTCGACTGAGTGAATTTGAAGTGTTCCCTCGGGGGCGACTGCTGAGAACCAAGCTAAGTGGCAAGAAATGAAATGTACGCGTGTGTATGCATAAGTACATGTTTGCTGACTCAGTCGGAGGCGAGATGAAATCTCGGCCATTTACATATACATCCACACATTTCCCACTTATTCAGTGCTCTATATCTCCTCCTCTGCATAACTCAATTGCATCCCACTGTAAAATTGAACCCAGAAATATTTGCTACAACGGATGGAGCAGAAAATGGATTTGCATCCATCCACAAAGTGTGACATGGAAGTAACTTTTCACTGCGACCCACAAACTTTATGTTGCGGTGTTGTCACTGTTTTTTTAAGAGAAATTTTACGCTCTTTTCTTTTCCCCAAAGTATGTTTATGTGCAAGGGATGACGGTGTCGCTTATCGGCTTCGGCTTCCGCGTGTAAACATTACAACCTGCTCCCAAACTCGCCTCAGAGGAGAAAATGAGGCGCAAACGTCCTTAAAAATGGCCATGAAAACGGCAAAACTTGAGCTCATGGGAACGCTATCTTTGAACCCTGGGCGGATGTTTTAAAAATCGAATCAGGTGAAAAGAAATTACCTTGATTCGTGAGATGCAAAATAACATTAAGTTGGGTAGGCAATTTAAAAAAAATGTGTTTTTAAATTGCATGAAAGAGTCTCTATTTCGAGTTCTGAGCCGAAACACGTGCATTTCAAAGCATGTACACGATGGTGCTTCAGGGAGGCCACACTTGGCCAACCAACCACCAATTCTTATTTTGTGTGCGTTATGTTCTGAGGTTGGATCCCAAAAGCGCAGACGCAAATAAGATTTTAGCTCTTTATTTGCATAAAATCGAGAGGCGTAGAACAAACTTGACTCGCGAGAAACAATGAGAATGAATCGAGAATCACGAGACACCAAAGCCCCCTTGGGCTGTGGAGATGCACAGAGGAACCGAGGTAATAATCCAACAAACACACACTTCTCGGTTTGGCTTAAATAGACAGTCAATTGATCTGATTGGCTGTGGCTAGACATGTGGGTAACAGGACTGACATGGAATTATCTGATTGGCTGTTGACCAAGTAAAGGGATTAAAGATTCTTGACATCAAATGGCTCCTGACATCACATAGCGTTTTTCCAGTTGAAACCAGATGATGGTTACATCAGTTCAAAACAGACACTTGACCTCACGGTCATGACCCAAACATAACCCTTGCATGGCCCAAACTTAACCCTGGGCTGACCCAGTCGTGACAGTGTGAGTGACGAGCAATGTCGAAATACTGAGCGAGCCAGATTTAGCCGGAGCAGCTAACGAGAGCGGCTACCTGGGGTGAGTCGGAGCCATAGGCTGGAGTGGCTAACGAGCAGCTAGTGGAGAAGCTAGTAAAAAAAATATATAAATAAATAAATAAATAAATAAATAAAGGGGTGGTTGAGGAACAAACTGACAACCTTCAGTTTTGGAGATTGCCACATGACCACCTGAGCTATGCCCCTCATTAGTGTAGTCCAGGGTATACGGTTTTTCAGTCAGTTTTGCATCTACCCACATCTAAATCTCAATTTTGCGTCGACTCACTTCTGAATCCAACTGGATGCGCATGGATCGGCTATCCAGTAATATATGCAGATCAGTGGCCATGACTCACCCTAAGCTGCCTCTAACTGGCTGGCCTGCACTCGCTGTCTTATTGGTTAATTAAAGGCATGAGGACTGATGCGCCAATCAGAGAATGAGTAGGGCGGGTCATGCCGAGGACTTTATTGTGAACGCGGATGGATGGATCGCACCAATAATTTGTACTTTATGAATGAATGACGCCGTTGTCGTCCTCTCTGCTCTGTACTGCTTAATGGCGCTATAAACGCTTACTCTCGGTCTAACCTATTGCACATTCTTAGTAGGGATGTCACGATAAGGGCAATATCATGATATCACAATATTAAAACTGCCTCAATATTGTCGTCGTCATGTTCACAATATTTAAAAGGAACACATTTGTTAAAAAAGTCAGGTTGATTTCCATGTATGCACTTCCAGCACCCTCTAGTGGCTAGTTTATTAGTGCAATTTAATTTTATTAGGGATGTTTTGGCCTTCTATGTTTAAAATCTATGTTAATTGTCAGATGAAGGGGAACCTAATTTGCTTGTTAAGCGATCAATGTGTGTTTGCATTAGCAAGTAAGTGCTTCAATATTGTTATTAGAGATTGTAGGTGGTTTATATGCATTGCTGTTATGTACAAAAGCACAGATTTTTTTTTTTTTAGTGTGAGCTCTTTTTTTTTTTTTTTTTTTTTAACAATATTGTTACATCGCGCGATTCTCGAATCGATTCAATAAAAAAAAAATCTTTTTTTTTTTTTTTTTTTTTTTTTTTAAGAGCTCAGAATTTTTCATTCGGTAGTCTTACGGATTCAACGTCTTATCATCATTGCCTTTTTGTGTGTGTGTGTGTGTGTGTGTGTGTGTGTGTGTGTGTGAATCGATTTTTAAACTTCCATTTTTAATGGAAAAATATTCAACAAAACGTCTGACTTCGGGTTAGGATTCAAACCATGAGCATGGAAGAATGTTATATGAACGGAACATTAAGCCTTAATATTTTATTTTAATGCTGTTCAAACATGAAACAGATTACAACCTCTATAAGACTGAAATTTCAGATAAATAAATAATACATTTTCATATAAATCTTACACTCTACAAGCTTACTGATTAGTATTTTCTAAATTTGAATGAAAAAAAATCGCAACAATCGACTTATAAATTCGTATCGGGATTAATCGGTATCGAATCGTGACCTGTGAATCGTGATCCGAATCGAATCGTTAGGTACTAGGCAATTCACACCCCTATATGAGCTCTCTTTTTTACAATATTGTGGTCTTTTTTAAATATCACCAACGCCCCCACAATATCGTGATAATTATCGTATCGTGACCGTCATATCGTGATAATATCGTATCGTGATGTTTGGATATCGTTACATCCCTAATTCTTAGTGAATATACCCCCATGTCTGAAATGGGCGGGCACTATCATCTTGGTGGGCGGACACGGACCCTTATGGCCCCGCCCATGGTGACGGGTGTGGATGTCACTATGGTAATGCTTACGAATGATACGAGCAACACAAATACCCACCGCGGCCCGGTCCAAAGTGGCCCACGGTCCGGTGATTGGGGACTACAGAGTCTAAATATAGTCAAATTTACTCGACAGAATGTACTGTGTAGTTTTGCATATACAGTACTGTATGTCTACTAATCTAAATACACCTTTTGAAATGTCAAGCCAAATAAAATGTTCTTTATTCACCTTTTCACTTCATATCTTACAGTATATCTTATAAAATCCACATCGAAGGCCTTGACCCACGAATTGGGGGTCTTTCCTGTTCCACTGTGATATCCAAGCCTTGAATGGAGGGCAGTTCTTCTTCAGTGCCACCAATGGACTTGATCAGATTAGATATTGTAACCACAGGTTAAAGTTCAAATAACCTCACGTTTAACGTCACATTTCTCAGGTTGTCACAATAAGCCGTTTGTTGCGTATGCTACCAAAAGTAACCATCGCTATTGTCAAGTAATTACTCATGTTTGGTCCCTCAGCTAAAATATATACACTTGGCTCGCAGACCTCTTCGTACTTTGTCGCAGTGTTCCATAAATTTCTTTCCTTGTCTTTTTAGGGGAAATTTGTGCCTTTAAGATTTATGGCCAGGACATTCCATTCGAGGCGGTGGTGTTGAATCGCACCTCGGGCGAAGGCGTACTGAGAGCCAGTGGCCCTGTGGACTGCGAGAGCCAGAAGGAATACACATTCATTATCCAAGCCTATGACTGCGGAGCCGGACCCAGTGGGGCCGACTGGAAGAAATCCCACAAGTGAGTGCAGCCGTGTGCGTGTTTGTGTAGAACAGCACACAGTGTGTGTTCAGTTCAGTCCTCATTTCATTTCATCAAAGTATTTCAGCACTTTTCTTCCTGAGAGTCAAAATCAAACAAATAAGTTGACAATTAGAAGTGTTGCCAACTGGAAAATCAGTTTTAATCTTTGAAGCCACAAAACCCTACATGACAAAATAATGGCAGTAAGTTGCAGTTTCAACAGATTGACTTGACATGAATTGAGAGAACGTGAAAATGGTATAATTTTCAAGTTCCAGTCATCATTTGTTTTTGTCTGTTTGATGGCTTTGTGGGGGGCCTTTTGTTTTGCTGTCACGAATTGTGTTTGCTGCACAATAGAAATTCAGATATAACAATGGCGACCGTCAGAGCTACTATTAAAGTTGACTCGTACTTCTAATTGCTCTCCAACTTGGAATGAATCATGTGGAACTTCTGAGGTAGGAAGCAAGAAAAAAGGAAGACAGCAGCATAAATTACACTTTTGCATCAAAGCTAGTAAGACAGCTACACAAATGAATCCGTTATAATGCAAAAAAAAAAAGAATCCAAGCAACTTGGGGAACAGTTTGGGCTCACAAATGATAAATCTGTGCAATATATTATATTCATCTGGATAAATGTAGAGTGGAACGTAGTTACAAAATTCTCTTTTTGCAAACAAATCATGTTACACACAAAACCTTCATCGAAAATTGACCTCGAATGACTCGGTCTTGGCATGCACATTGGCAATGTGCATAACGCATTGCTATAAGCTAAAAAATTGTTGTAACCCTCCGCATCGACACCTAAGGCATAGGTTCCGCCTCCGCATCATCGATCATTCATTCATTCATTCATTCATTCATAAAAAATGATGTGAGAGCATAATACAAGTCCGAAAATATTATTTTCCTCTGAAAATGCGACCTACGGTATGTATATTTCTTGAATTGTAGCGGTCAATGCTAACTCATCGCATCAAAATAGCCATTCACGCATGTTGTTGTGAGGCCTACCGACGTACAATATAGCCACCCAAACACAAACGATAATGCCTTTACTGTTTTGATCTTTTTAATTTATTGTTTTAACTGTCTTGTATGTTGTTGTATGTTTGCTCTTTGTATGCACTGCCGGTTGTTTTAAAGTGCTCTTTAAATATAGTTGAGTTGAGAACTTCTATACTACATTTTTCTTTAATCACTCACTGGTTTAAAAAAAAAATAAGTATAACTTAGTTTGGGACTGGGACGGATTCATTGTATTTGCATTCATTTCAATGGGAAACATTACCTTGATTTATGAACATTTCATCTTACTGGATCACAGAAGCAGTTAAGTTCACAACAGTAACTGTTTTTTAGGGAGATTGAGGAAAAAAAAAAAACTAAAAATTTTGGTGTATACATACTGGCACAAACCCCAAAAATTTTGTTTCAGTTAAGGTCAGCAGTAATCATTCACGTTCTGCCACCTGAACATATCCTGGTGACTATTGTTAAAAATTGGTCCATGATGTGCCAAATATGGCAAACAGAAGAGTGAGTTAGCAACCGCAATGTGATTACCAGATAAGCTAACAGTTAGCCTAGCTTCTTCCATTCCTTCTTCTTCTGCATGTCCTTCTTCTTTATATTTTTCGGCAATTTGGATGCCCTGTGGCACCAAGCTGCCTCTCACAGGTCAGTTTTGGTACTGCGACGGAATTCTGGTTTGGGGAAGTAGATTTAGAATTGTCGGTTGAGATATTTTGTGTGAGTTAAAGGAAAAAATGTTTTTGATAATAAAATGTTCTATGCAGCCCCACTAGTCTCAATATGGCATTCTGGTTAATATTGTGTTAGTGGAATATGAGTTAAGCAGCAAAATCCAGCCGTTTTTATCCATCTCAGGGGGCGGCCATTTTGCCACGTGCTGTCGACTGAAGATGACATCGATGTTGCTCAAGTTTCGGGTAACAACCAATCACAACTCAGCTTCAGAAAACAGGTGTGCTGTCATTGGTTGCTGACTGAGCCCTGAGCAACTGTGATGTCATCTTCAGTCGACAGCAAGTGGCAAAATGGCCGCCCCCTGAGATGGATAAAAACATCTGCATTTTGCTGCATTACTCATATTTCACAAATGTAATCTTAACTCATTTACTCCCAATAACATATAACTACGTTTTTTTTTTAATGTTCTAAGTGTCCCAAAGACGTATTTATACGCTATTTTTTGTTTTTATGCTAGAGCATACAGAAGGCTTTGATGCAGCTTTTCAACTGCAAAGAACGGCTGCAGAATGGTAGTTATTACACAAACGGCCAGCAGGTGGCAGCAGAGCAAAAGAGATAAACCACGGCCATCTAGAAAAAAAGCTCAATAACTTTGAATTTTAAATAGATTTCTGAAAACTGATTAAACTTAGCTCTTTTCTAATGCTACAACAGATAGAAACATACTTTTTTTTTTCCGATGAAAGAAGAGACTTTAATCTTTCTTCTGATAGGTTCCATGCTTTTATAGCAATTGAACACAGTATTCTGTGGGCCTTGCAAGATCAGTCAAAATCCAGTAAAACAGCTGGGAGCGAACGGGACTGCTTCTGTGAAAATGGCTGGGAGCAAATGAGTTAATCAGAATGACATGTTGAGATGAGTGAGGTCGCATATAGGTTCGCATCAGGTTTAAGGTTGACTTCCACTTTAATAAGTTGTGTTGGTCACCACCATCACATCAACACTTACCACACACTGATGATAATTCTATGTCGGTGTTTTCAAATCAATACATTAATAGTTGCACTTCGTTGTTCATATTTATTTAGTTCTGGTTACGTTGGCGCACCCCTTCCGGATCTGTCCCCCTTTTCATCGAGTTCTGTCACTTCAGACGTGCTGACGACGTCTGTTGACAGGATGGCGCGCTCGTCGGCGAGCGTGCGGTCGTCCTTTGTGACTGACAGTGACAGACATGGCGTCTGGCATTGACAGCATCAAATCAAAGCCGCCCGCCGCCGCTTCACTCGTACGCGGCAAGCTGTGAACATTCGGATGCTGCCGGCTTGGCGCCGAAGGTATGAAGAGGAGACGGAGAGGTAGAGGGAAATTTATGAGCTCGGGGAGCTCTGGGATGAATTTCTCCGGTGGAAGATGAATGGTGCAGCGTGCGCGCGTGTGTGTGTGTGTGTGGATGTGTCCTTATCACTGCATGACATTCTAAATAGGCCTCATTAAGCTAATGTCATTAATTTGCCAGATGTGCGTCCTCAGACACAAGTTGCAGGCAAGGTCGCGGAAAAAGAAAACTTGTGTGAATTATTGCTTCGTTTTTATATTCTGCTGCGTAAATTATATCACAGGGTAGTACGCTGTTTTTTTTTTACAGGTTTGTCTACACAGGAAGAGCAAGGGGCAGATTTCTATTTTAAGGATTTGACTGTATTCTCCTATAAATGCGTCATTCGGTGTTCTTAAGATAGACCATGAAAAAGGTTTGAATTAAGTTTGATCATCTCTAATGGATTCCTCTTCTGCCTCTTCCTTCATCCATCTCTTTGCTTCCTGTCTCTGCTATCCCTTCCCTCCATCAATCACCTCCAAACTGCACGTCCGTGTGCTTCCTCGCTCCCCTTTTCCATGGTTTCACCTTAGGGCTGTGGTTCACATTCAGGTGGATGACGTCAATGAGTTTTGCCCCGTGTTCCGGGAGCCTCTGTACAAGGCTTCCGTAACTGAAGGCAAGATCTATGACAGCATTTTGCAGGTATTTTGGGTGCACTGTATTATAACATTGTGATATAATATAAACATGGCTATGGCTTTAAATGTGACACTTGGTTATAATTGTGACTGGTATTGGGCACAATATATCTTAGCTCCAAAATCATCGCTTTTCAGGAGAACAAAAAAAAATAAAAAAATAACTTGAAAAATTGTTGCAAAAATTTACAATACAGTATGTGCATGCACTATTTTATTTTTTTATTTTATTATTATTATTATTATTATTATTATTATTATTATTAATTTTTTTTATAAATTGTTATTAATTAATTTATTTATTTTTATTTTATTTTATTTATTTTTTACAAATTATCGAACATCAATCCAAAGTGTTGAAAATAACTTGCTTTCTCTGATGATGAAATGTTAAAGGAACACTTTACTTATTGATCCATTTTTAGCAGCAAAAAGTTGCTACTTTTTCAATAATTAATTTGGTGACGTGATTATTTTTTTATGTACATTTAATAACTTTTAAACCGATGTTAAAATGAATCGAACGCCGGCATGTTTGTTACACGTGACTAAATAACCCGGATGTTTACGTCACTAGTGTGTAAACGCTACACTATGGAAGCACTATGCAACGCAGCCGTGCATCTAGCGTCAAACCCGGAAGGATTAAACCTTATCGCTTCGAGCCAACACGACAAAATAACACTACCGAAGGAAAGTCTGCCTTGGATGTGAAAGTTGTGGCGCCAGATGGTCTTTTCGGGCACAAAATAAACTTTGACGAACGAGTGAATCAGGCGGGGGGTGAGTGGTGTTCGTGCGGGAGCTGCACATGAATGGACAATCCGCAAATGAATGTGTGCTGTCTGGAAATGAAAAAACTCGAGGATCGGTTCCTTGCGGACAATCTCAACTGCATCCTGGAACATCAGACATTCAACATGGCAATACTAAATAGACATTCTCAGGATAGCTTTGGTTGCGATGAAAGATGTGAAGAAGAAAAGTCTTGGAGGAGCAAATATCCAACAGGTAAAGTGACACACAGTACGAGCAATGCAAAACGTGTGGAACTGACGAAATATTTCAGGAAAAAGAAAAAATAGTAAAATTAAATGTATCGTCGTTACAGCACCCAACCTCCCCTAGCTGTTTTTTTTTTTCTTTTTTTGCGGAGCGTCCCACTGCGGTCAGGCCAGCCGCCACTCGAAAAGACGAAGTCAAGCCAGCCGCCCCAACGATTGTTAATACTGTGCATTACGGTAACGTGCCGACGTGCCCCTGCGTTGGCCACCTTCAAATGAATTATGAAATAAAACAGTCCGTGCAGTATAATAACCAATGCCCCCCCACCCCCGAAACATGCCTACCTTTCGCTTTACATTTGCTTCGCTTCTCCGAGACCTTTCAGTGGCCGTAGGGAGACCTCGATTTGTGCCGGCTGTTGTGAGAGTGAGCTCCGTGTTGCTAGCAGAAGTAGCCGCCAGAGATCCTCCATCGGCTTGATTATTTCCCACGTCTGGTTCTTTAAAGATACTCGGTACTGCGTTGGGCTTTAGTATTAGGCGTGTGGCGTACCCCATCTCAAATTGTAACATATTTTGTATGTAAGTCCTCATGCCTGAAATGTTCGCTGCGCGCACGCCTGCTTGTCCTTCTACTCATGTCGGTTTTTTTTTTTTGTTTTTTTTTGTTTTTTTTTTAGGGGGTCTCGCGGGTTTTTCCTTGCCGACGCCTTGCAAAATTTTGCAATACACAAAGGCATAAGTGACAGTTTGTGTCCTCCCCGTTGTTATGTCTGCGTGAACTACTGTTCGCCAAGCGAGTATACACACTAGTGACGTCACCACTCGGGGGCGTTGCAACACGGAAGTACTTCTATGTTGAAGAAAAGTTAAATAAATCAATATAAGGGTGTATTCTTCAGCTCTTATGCATTTTTCGTAGCTAAACTAACTATTTACTGCCGATCAAGCCATACATGTAAAATTAAAGGAGCCTTCCTTTAATGGTATTATGGTAAGTGATGTTTTTTTTTTTTTTTTTTTTTTTTGAAGTTATGAGCATTTGTCATTGAACTGATACGAGCAATGAAATTCACTTCCAAGAGACAAACAAAATGTAAAAAAAACTAATAATAATTACCATAACATTTATATTGGCAATATTTGGGTTTTGAAAGGCCATGTAAACATGCGCAAAAACACAAATATTTTCTTGTCCAAATAAGACCATGCTGGGTTACCCATTTTCTAACACGAATATGTGGTCATATAAATTATCGATAGGGTGATGTTTTTTTTTCAAGGGCGACACCGATTATTAGTAGTCAAGGAGATTGATAATGGATATTTGGAGCCAGTATTCGTCACTAAAAGGGGAAATATTGGCGTAAAATAAGTACAAACTCCAACTTTTAACTTTTTTATTTTTTTTATTTTAATTTTTGTGAGCATAATTGAACAACTTTTAAGATTTGCAAAATACTGGAGTTGTATTTATTTATTTATTTATTTATTTATTTATTTATTTAAATCTTAGTCAGTAGACATCTTTGTTTTCTAACAAAGAGTTCAGGGACATCCCAGGGTCATTAGTATGTCTTAAAAGTTAAATAAAAACTCAAGTAAATAGCTCCCGATTTTTTTTTTTAACAGTCAATAATTTTCCAAAATTTCAAAATATCTGAAATGTTTAGTTTTACTCTTCAAAACACTAACAGAAAGTGCTGTGAGTTCCCAGGGTCAGAAGCATTTGTTATAAAGTTGACTGAAAATTGAAATAAACTGTCCCCTGTAGTTAACAGTTTTAAATGGATCTATTATTGGCTGTATGGTTCTTCAAGGATGTCCATATTTGTCAAAATGCTGAATGTTGGCACTGATAATTGGTCTATCCGTAATAAAAATGCATATCGGGGTACCTCCTTTGAGCGGAACTTTGATATGTCTTTCTCGCATTCTCTATTTGCAAGGAATCTTGGTCTGAATTATGTGTATTTGCGGCGGCCATCTTACGTTGCCGTTCGCTAAATGAGCCTAATTTGAAAATTTTTATTTCTCTGTGGCGTCTTCACATTATTTAACTGACTCTATTGATAAAAATGCCCCAGTGTGTACTCACCTGGTGCGTAATCCACCCGAAATATACAAGCAGAGGTAAGCAAAAATGGCGCAACATGGCAATGCAGGAAAGAACCACACGTTTGGAGCAAGGAGGAAACCAACTGCTTTATTAATGTGATGAGTGACATGACTAAAATGTCTTTTATTAACTGTAGAAAGTTAACTCATTTACTCCCAAAAACGTATAAATAAGTTCTATTTTAAATATTGCCATGCTCCCAAAGATGTATTTATACATTTTGGCTTTGATGCAGCATCTGAACTGAAGAGAATGCTTGAAGCAATGGTACTTATTACAAAAACGGCCAGCAGATGGCAGCAGAGTATAAGAGATCAAAAAGCTCTTTTCCCCATAGTTTTAAACAGATTTTTAAATAATGATGAAACTTAACCATATTTTAATGCTAATTGATGCAAAATGGAAAACTCTTTCGGTAGATTCCATGTTTTTATAGCAATAAGACACAATATTCTATGGGTCTTGCAAAATCAGTCAAAATCCAGTAAAATAGCGAAAATGTCTTGGGAGTGAATAAGTTAAAAGTGGAAGTGATTAATGACATCAGAGCATCGTGGTTTAGATCGGAATATGTATGCGGCAGTAACTGTGAACAGTTTATCCCAAATGCTTCCGAAAATGGGAATTTTGACCTTCACCCAACAGAGGGGGTCAGAACGGAGAAGCCCGCTGGCTCGCCAAACAGTGCCCCAATTTAAAGGAAAACATAAAGAGTGAAAAACAACAAATCTGAGGAGAGGAGCACAGTATGGGATTGTGGAAAAAACAGCCACATGAATAGGAGACAAAAACAACATGACTCGTGTGGTAGGGGAGGGCGTAATATATATGATATCGTTAAAAAAAAAAAAAAGCGAGAGATAGATTAGGGATATCCTAATACAGTGTGTGTAAAAAAAACAATGCCAGTTAGCCAGCAGCTATTAAATGTATACTTAAGCGTATTCTGTGCTGTCACAGGTGGAAGCTTGGGACCAAGATTGTTCTCCGCAGTACAGTCAGATCTGCAACTACGAAATTGTCACTGCAGACACACCGTTTGCCATAGACCGCAATGGTGAGTGTGTGTGCGTGTCTTTAAATTTGTGCGGATTGGACAACAGACTGCATATTTGTGATAAATGCTGAGAATTATGTACTTTAACTACAGAGTATAAAAGCTGTGCAAATGTATGTGAAGGAGGGAAAACTGACTGTTTTTTGTTGTTGTTGTTGTTCCCCCCCCCCCCACCCCCCCATTTTACAATGCGAAAGTCAGTATTTTGTGTCAAGTGTATTGTACATACAATTAGAGGCTGTATTATCAGCACTTGACCATAAAAGGCTCTTTGATGTTGCCACATCAGTTCTTCGAGCCAACTCGTACTTTGTGCATTTCACAGATGACAGATGTGCATGCGGTTCCATTCAAACTACATTTTGGGGCTCCAATGCGTTCAATCCGTGCGGTCATGAATATGAATCTTGTCGAAATGGCTTTCAATTCTTTTAATCAGATTTTTAGGTTTGACACAAACTTCAGTATAATACTCAGGAAGGCAAATTTTGTTGCGTTAGGGCTGACGGCATTTTTTTTTTTCTTTTAGGTAATTTTTGGGTGCAATATTGAAAACCAATCACTTTTTCCCCTATCAAATTTTTGAGCCATAGGATCCCCGTTTCCTTAAGAATATGACGCACATGTGTATGCATGTAAAAAGTGCGATAGAAAATGATTGAAAACGATGGAGAAAAAAAAAAAATCCTGCTACTAATGATGTATTATGTTAACCTTTAAAACTAGCCAGTCAACTAATCAGTAGAGCAAATTAACAATGCTAATCATTAATTTTCAAGATTCCTTGGCATACTGTAGATGCCAGCTCAAGCATTTGGTAGAGCTGTAATTTAACATTCATAACGTTTTGTTTTTATAGCGCTCAAAGGTGAGTTGTTGCACCTTTCACAGATGAGATGACGATAGAAATCGTCACTATATTTCACATGCTCTGAAAGATGTAAATGCATAAACTAAGAAATAGTACAAAATAGCCCCCAAATATAGTGAATCCAAAGTCTCCCTTTGAGTCGTGTATTTTTTTGTTCTTTTTATTTATTCATTTTTTACCATCTTGATATTAAATGTTGATGTTGATTTTGGTTATAATTGTCCGAAGGACTTAAAAAATACAGTACAAACTTTTCCTAATTGATTATAGGTAGGGATGTAACGATATCCAAACATCACGATACGATAATATCACGATATGGTCACGATACGATAATTATCACGATATTGTGGGGGGGGGTTGGCGATATTTAAAAAAGGCCACAATATTGTTAAAAAAAAAAAAAAAAAAAAAAAGAGCTCACACTAAAAAAAAAAAATCTGTGCTTTTGTACATAACAGCAATGCATATAAACCAGCTACATTCTCTAATAACAATATTGAGGCGCTTACTTGTTAAGGTACGCATGTTATGTTTTGTTATTATTATGTTATTATTTTATGTTGTTAATGCATGCACACATTGAGTTCCTCCACATATTGACTCGCTTCACAATCATATTCCGTTCCCCTTCATCCGACAATTATCAGATTTTAAACATAGAAGGCCAAAACATCCCTAATGAAAATTAAATTGCACTAATAAACTAGCCACCAGAGGGTGCTAGAACTGCACAAATGGAAATCAACCTGACTTTTTTTTTTTTTTTTTTTTTTAACAGATGTGTTCCCTTTAAATATTGTGAACATGATGATGACGATATTGTGGCAGTTTTAATATCACAAAATCACGATATTGCCCTTATCGTTACATCCCTAATTATAGGGGAGTGCAACTGTCCAATAAAACTTGATTTCATATTTATCCCGATGCATGAGTTGCAATACGATTCAAGGGGGAGTTATTGTAAAGTGAAATGATTCGATCTGCTTCGATTCAGTGGGATTACAATTCGATTCGAGACGGTACGGAGGAGTTTCAAAGCGTTTGACGCATTCAGTTTCTTGTTAGTTTACAGCAGTGGTGTCCAAACTACGGCCCGGGTGCCATTTGCGGCCCGTCATCCATTTTTTAGTGGCCCACGACATATGCTAAAAATGGCATTTAACTCAGTTCAAATAAAATAAAAACAAAAATGTTTGGAGATGGTCAAAGTAAGAAGGGAGGATGTCGAAAAACACAGGTGCTATTAAAGTTTATTTTAGTTAACTAAGACTAACGAAAAAACTAAAATTCAAAACTACAATTTCGTTAACGAAATAAGATAAAAACGAAGATGCTTTTTAAAAAAAGAAAACTAACTGAAACTACATTTTATGTTTACAAAACTAACTAAAAATAAAACCATAATTATAGCAAAATTGTCCTTCGTTTGAGTCTTTGGTAATTAATTTATTGCATGAGGTTTTGGGGATGATTTTAAATGGGATTTTTAGTAGATTTATTTAGATATAAACCCATGGTGTTTTTTTAAATATTGTGCACAAGTAATACACATTAAAAAAACAAACAAACCTAAAACAAATACTGAAACTAACTAAACTAAAACTAAGCATTTATTAAAGAACTAAAACTAATAAAAAACTAACAGAACCACCCTGAAATCTAATTAAAACTAACTAAATTTAAAAAAACAACTCAAAACAAAATAAAAAATAAAATGAAAAATTCAAAAACTATAATAACCCTATTGCCATATTACAAATAAATTGGTTTATATACTGTACCATTTTTTATAAATATGCAAAAGCACAAATAAATTATTTGTACAATTTTTAAGACTAAACACAATTTCTCTTCATAACATTATGTGGCCCTTGCGTCCTTCTGATTTTCTGTATGTGGCCCTCAAATGAAAAAGTTTGGACACCCCTGATTTACAGTATGAATGAACTTGTCATTAGGTTACTCTAAATGTGGCATACGACAATTCTATACATATGTTATTTTTTAATAGAATACTCACATGTTGTAAAACGCAAGAATCGTCAATGTGAAGAACAAGGCTCCACTCGGGATTTGCGCATTGACAGGCACCTTTAAATAAAATGCTATTATTATTTATTGTTAATTTACTACACTTCTGAGTACGACTAATTCATCTTGTTTATAGTGGGAAGAAATAAACAAGAATAAACTCGAACCAAGATCTATTTGGCTCGTGTCTCTGCACACTTCCTAGACGGCTGCAGGACAAATTTCGGATTGATTTTCGATTGTTTTCTATTCCGCACATGTCTGCCGTTTTCAGCTTTGGGCTATTTGCTTGCGTCTCCATGAACGTCCACATCCACGCCGAATGAATTCAGCAAGATTCAAAGTCAAGGGGCAGCTGGAGGGCCTAATGTGTGTGTATTTTATTTATGTGAGTCTCTCGCTATATATTTTTCTTGAGTGGATCTAAGTGAGGAAGTCGACTTATAAGTGGGCCTACTTCATTGAAAAATTGCGCGTTTGACATTTGCTTAATCGTGAGCAAATGGGGAGAATGCCGTGCAGTGCGGAACCACGCTGTCAGCTGTAAATAAAAAGGTTGAAGTCTCGCCTTGTGTTTGCAGTGTGATCGTGTATTAGCTGCCAATTAAAACTGAGCTTTACAGGACTGTCTCGGAAAATTTGAATATTGTGATAAAGTCCATTATTTCCTGTAATGCAATTAAATAAGCAAAAATGCCATACATTCTGGATTCATTACAAATCAACTGAAATATTGCAAGCTTTTTATTGTTTTAATTAGAGCTGTCAAATAATTACATTTTTAAATCAGATTAATCACATCTTAGAATTTTGATTAATCATGATTAATCACTCATTTAAAAAGGCTTTTTTTTACCAACATATTTTGCCCGCTAAATTTGAAGCGCACCTGTTATGTGTTAATTTTTTCGACATTTAATGTTATGAGGACATCTTCAAAAATTTATATCCACTGCACACGCTCATCCTGCTATTTCTAATCAATTAATTATTTGCATAATTTAAAATGGAGGAAAATGACCTACAGCATATGTAAACATCTATTAAATTCATTACTTTAATGCATGTAGTTATGTTTATTGCTCAAACTCGAGCAGCGATCTTTAACATAACCAACCGCTGTCGGCTAAAAGGATCATCTGCGGTCAAAATTAATAGTGTGATTAATCTGTGATAATACAATGATTAATGCGATAATTTTTTGTGATTAATTAATTAGTTAAGCTGTAAGCCATAAGCAGCAATATTAAAATTGTAAAAGGCTTGCAATATTTCAGTTGATTTGTAATAAATCGAGACTGTATGGCATTTTTGCTTATTTAATTACATTACAGAAAATAATGGACTTTATCACAATATTCAAATTTTCTGAGACAATCTGTTGAACACTCACTTTTTCATTTTTTTTAAAAACAGTTCCCAGGTGTGTTAATAAATATTCATAATTATACCATTTAAAATCCATTTGTCACTCTGCTTCATATCACATTGTTTTGGGTTCAGTCTAATGCAAACGAAGAGTCCGTCTTTTGTTACCATGACGACTGGGGCGGAGCTGGGGCACTGGATGAAGCAAGGCGACTCACTGTTGCGACATGTCGAACCCCTGTAGTGGCATTTTCTTTTCGAGACTCCATGAGCAACACCCAACAGGAGAATTCTCCGGCCTCTGAGACTCCCTCCGGAGCAGAAAATGTGCCCTTTTTCGTGTCCGGACTGCAAATGAATATTGTGTGCGTGAAGCCGCCACTGGCGGTAAGCTCCGAACGGCTCTCTCACGGTCACATTTTCATAACTAGGTGGAAAAATAAAGCTTTAATTGGTCGCTTAAACAGAAACCCAACTGTTTGCTACAAGCAATTAAAAAGTCAATTTGCATAATATAACCCTTTATTATTAAAAATACTAAAGCAGATAAGGTTAGATGGATAAAGTGATGAAAGCTGACAGAAAATTACTTGTTTAAACTGTAAATGTAGCCTTTAAGCCAAATCGCATACAATTATATGAAAGATACTAGTACAGTATTTTGTCTAATTTCCTACTGAGTCCATAATCTTGGCAGGCGTATTGGACAAATGAAGCTTCGTGAAGCACCTGTGATATCTTTTGACTCCCCTAGATGGCACTCTTTGGTTTAATGATCTTAATACATTTCCTTTGCACTTGCCTTTATCTTTAATCCAAGTGCACCATCTAGAGGAGTAAAAAAAAAAAAATATATTGCAAGTGCTTCATGAAGCTTCGTTTTCCCATCATGCCTTGGCAGTCTCTTCAGGTGCACGGGTTGAATTGCACCATTGCTTTTATAGCCCAGTTCACAAGGACTTGGGTCAGGGTTTGAATCACGGATACATTACGTCATGAATGTGAGGCTGCTTCCTGACTTTTGTCTCTCCTTGCATGACAAATTGCAACATTTTGCATAGTATTGTCATATCATTCTAGAAACCAACAATACTATACAAAAATGCAATATTACATCACTCAAATGTGCGTTAATGTATGCAGACCATTACAGATGTTTTTTTTTTTTTTTCCTAGTCAATGTTGGCCGTAGCAAATTTTGCTTTTCTAACTGCCCATGAGGATGAATTTGAAATCTAATTAGTTAAAGAAATATGTAGTTTAATTTAGGAATGGGACAGTTATTGGTTTGAAGTTTATTTATTTATTTATTTTAAATCAATGTTTCAATAACTGCTAATACTGTCTGGTTACTAAGGTCTTCTCTTCTTTTTTTGAGGGAGGTCTAAGCAGGGCACAGTATGACTGCTGCTTGCAGAGTTGAATAAACAATCCACCTCTTTGAAGTTAATTGTTGCCTCCAATTATTATTATTTTTCATTCTTTCTTGAGGTGTAAAGGAGAAGGAGGATGGAGGGACCGAGACGAGCTACTGTAACATACAATTACCTTTTTGCTCTGATAAATGTGCAAAATAAAAATAAGAAAGGGCCAGGGGGTACTAGTTAGCCCCAAGCACGAGTAAGGTCTGTACGAAAAATAGTTCACCAGTGATGGGACACTGTGGCCACATACAGAAAAATAGAAAGCTGAAAGGGCCACTTTGCTTTTTTTTTTTTGTGCTTTTTTTTAACACATTCATTGCCAGACCAGCAAAAAAAAAAAAAAAAAAAAATCATTTGACGTCTTTTTCCGTCAATGGCAGTGAATGAGTTGAACATTGTTAAAATCAATGAAGCAATTATAAATTGTTGATATAATGTACAGTTACTTATTGAAAACTGCTAACAGTGACAAGGCAAATAGTGACCCCTGTGTGCCACTATAATAGATACACCTCTCCACTGAGCAGCAGCTGAATCCCAACTTGACATTCTGAACCACAAGAACAATCGGTAGTAAACTGACCACACTTAGAACCATTAATTTTCACAAATTGGACCTTGATACTTAGCAACAAGTGGATGAAACTAGTTTTATTTCTGTAACTGAATAATTAGCTGCAAATTTGTGTCTTTGCGTAGCTAGAAATGTTTAATCCACCTTTTTTTTTTTTTTTTAAACAGCATTGAAAAATTATTTTTAGTATTTGCCGCGGGCCGCCAAAAAATGTATGGCGGGCCGCAAATGGCCCCCGGGCCATAGTTTGGACACCACCTTTCTAAATATTCTATCATGTGTTTCAAAATAAAATAACCTGTTCAATGGGAAAAGGTGTTTTTTATTAATCAAAATGTTTTTAAAAAAAATGTAATTTTACAAGTAGAGCTGCAATTTTACCGTGATACTTCAATATTAGAAACAACAAGCCCTTGGCGGCCCTATCACGGGAATTGCTACTGTAAAAAAAATAATAAAGAGAAGTGTTTCTAATCATTTGAACTCTGTTTTGGTGCCCTTTAGGTAATATCAGAAACACGGAGCGGCTGATCTATGACAAGCAGCAGAGCTACAAGATTATGGTGACAGCCTTTGACTGTGGTCAGAAGAGCGCAAAGGAGGAAGTGGCTGTGCATATTGATGTCAAGCCTGTCTGCAAAGCTGGGTGGCAAGGTCAGAAATAGCCAAGCAGTCCTTGCGTTGTTTACTGTTTGATCGGCACCGTCGGCCGGAAACCTGATGACGGTCAATGTCATAGTTTTGTCACAAACTGATTCTATTGGTCTGTCCCAATGTTATGTCATTTTTACACATTACACATTGAAAATAGTTGCAACAAATCTACCGAACCAATATTCCTTTTACAGAAACTTGTTTGTAAGAATCATACAAACACAAAATTTGTAGATTAAAACCCTTAAAAAGGAATGAATTGGTGGAATATAACTGCCTCAAAGTTATGTATAAAGCCCATCACCAAATTTTACCAAATAACTTGCAAAACAAGTTTAAAAAAAAAAAAAAAAAAAAAAAAAAAAAAAAAAAAGTGAGAAAGAGAAAGTGGGTACACGTTAAGTAGAAATCATTTTGTGTTAATTAGGGGCAGATGTCATAAATTTTACTTCTTTCTGCCTCCTTTCATTTCTTTCCTTTTTTTTTTTTTATTAAATAAGTACACAAATAAATAAATATTGCAATTGACTGTCTGCTGCGCAACTGTCTGAGAATTGTTGTAAAGCTCCGCCTCTTCTCTCTCTGTGGGAGCCGTGCAGCGTGATATGGCCTCAAGATTGAAAGTCTGGATTTATTTTTAGTTTTTTTAAGTTACATAAACTCCATTTGAGTCAGCCATTTTGTTCAAAATTGATCGCTCTCATGCTTCCGCGCTGGAGGAACTAGTCAGTGCATGCAAATTAATTTCTGACTATTTAAGTTCATTATTTCAATCAGCTCATCGTTTTATTTATTGCCTCATTGGTGTCTGGAAGACCTTTGAGAAAGGGTTTGGGAAGACGATGTAAACACAGTCGTTTGCTTTTATGTCGTATTAAGCTTTTTATTTGGTCGGGATGTCGTTGTCAGCGCAGATTTTGATGCTTGCTTGCAACGTCTTTTTAATTTAAGTTAAATTAAATTAGCAGTTGAATAAGAAATATGATAGCAATATTAGGTATAGTAGCAACTTAACTGATGCAGTGTTTGGTAATATAATAGTGTTGTTCCAATACTGGTATCGGCAGAGGTGCCGATACTGCATAAAACCAGTGGTATCGGTGACTACTCATTAGTAACATGCCGCTACCATTAATTCCAATGCTAATATAGGATTTTGGATGCTGCATCCTGTGTCTTGCTCGTGCACAACATTCACTGATATATGACATGTTCACTGCATGCCGATCTAAGATATCCTATTGGCCCTTGAATGCTCTGAACCAATGGCAGGACAGCTTTTTCATGTTGAGGAAAAAAAAAAAACCTTAAGTATCGGTATGGTATCGGTATCGGCCGATACTGCAAAGCTGGGTATCGGTATCGGTAGCCAAAAAATGGTATCGGAACAACACTATTATATATATATATATATATGTATATATATATATATATTCCCCCCCCCTAAATAGTTGTGTTCTTTTAGATATTGAGCCAACAGCAACAAACTGTGTTGAAATACAAATTACTGGTGTATGTATATATAATTAATGACTGTTATTTGTTGAAATATTTTGAACCCAGCGAGTGTTGTGAAATGTGTGATATTGAAGCCTGCACTTTTCCAGCACATCTTTTTCCTCGAGGGATTTCAGTTTCATTTTAGAACGACCGTCTCTCATGGAAATCAAACCCTGAAGTGAAAAAAAAAAATAATGAAACAAAAGCTCTAGAGAGAGCGAGAGAAAGTTGACTGGGAGTGTTTCCTTCAACGTGGGAGCCTGATATCGGAGCCAGACTCTCCCCTGCTGCCTCACCTGTCAGCACTGACAGCCTCTCACAAGTCCAACTCACCCAGGAATGAAAGAGGAAGTGAGGAGGAGATCAAGAACGAGCACTCAAGGGAGGAAAGTGAGAAACAAAGTTAGAATGAGACCGAGAGCTGCTGGTTCTTCCTGCCGTCTTAAAGCATCGCCGACCTTTTAGCGCAACATTTAGTGAAAAGTGTATTTTGCTCTGTTATCAGCAGAAAGGTCAGTTTTTGGACATAAGACATTATGGCCGTGGTTTGTATATTAGGTCATGTGTGAATACTCGCAGACAGCAAGGAGGAAAGAAATGACTAATACAGGGAAATCTCTAAATATACTTGTCATGCGGTTTCACGCAACACTAGATAGAGAGAACTAAGACGTGCCTTAGAGCTTAAAAGCAACTCTCGTTCATTGAATGTAACAGGATGTGAAAAACTAGTTCTTATTTTATATTTATGTCTGTACACAAATTAAGGACTAGTACCCTCCATTTAATGTGAAAAATGACAGGAGCTGTTTTGAAAACGTTGCACCGAGTACATACACTGCATGTTTACATGTATTTAAATGCCATTTTCATGTTGATCTAAGAGAGCTCAAAGATGAAAGCATTGAGGAGCAAATAAACTGGCACTTTGTGATTTTTATTTATTTATTTTTTGCTTTGACAATAATTTGAGATATGACCACTGTATTTTGGCAGTGAACGCAACTCACTTCACAAGTAGCAGGTTGGCAGAAAGAGCAATTTTTCAAAAACGAGGCTCCAAGCTACTAAATGCCATTTTGCTGTCAAACTAAGACAGCTTTATTGATTTCGCACACAAAGGAACTCAACGGGGTTTACATAATTAAAAGTACAACATTTAAAAGCACCTACAAACAAAACAACTAAAGACGGCTAAAAACAAAGCACATAAATAAAAGCTAGCTTACTAAAATTACTAAAAGTACGCACAATGGAAATGCTTTAAAGTAAAACAAACATGAAATGAAGAGAGATACAAGTTGTGTACATAAAACAGCCACATACTGCAACGTTCCCGTCAAGTCTACTAGCTTAATGCTAACACCAAACAACAAACGCCATTAATGGACTAACGCATAGCATTGGTGTCGGCAGTGTACATATGGTATAACCCCAGTCCTTCTGAAATATGAGTGTAACCTCGGGGAACATGTTTTTGTTTTTGTTTTTTTTGTTTTGTGTGTGTGTTTGTTTTGCCATACTTATATCAAGTGTAATTGTACATCCAGTACAGTAGGTGGCAGTGGCACTCTCAATGTCAGAGAGTGTGTGTATTAGCTCCTCTGCAGAAGTGTATTTAACCATTTTAGAAAGACAAATGATATTATTTATTAGGGGTGTTGAAATAAATCGATTCGGCAATATATCGCGATACTACAGCACGCAATTCTCGAATCGATTCAATAGGCAGCCGAATCGATTTTTTTTTTAACATCCATTTTTGATGGAAAAATATTCAACAAAACATCTAACTTTCACACCTTAAGCGTGGAAGAGTGTTATATTAATGGAACATTAAACCTTAATATTTTTATTTCAATGCTTTTCTAACATGAAAAAGGTTACAACCTATTTGTTAAATAAAGTGGCTCAGTTATAAAACTAAAGTTTCAGATCAATAAATAATACATTTTTATGCAAATCTTACACTGTACATGTACAAGTTTACTGAATGGTATTTTCTAAATTTGAGTAAAAAAAAAATCACAACAATCGACTTGTAAATTCATACCGGGATTAATCGGTATCGAATCGAATCGTGACCAATGAATCGTGATATGGATCGAATCGTCAGATACGAGGCAATTCACACCCCTACTATTTATAGTTGCTGCGGGGAGTTGAGTGGTCATGAAATGATTTCATCTTCCTCGAGGAGGGGGGTGGGGGGCATAACAAAAAATAATTGAGAAACACTGGTATGAACCTTCAAGCAATCAATATTTAGACAAATGGTAGAGGAACACATAATAGTCACAGGCACATGTTCTTATTCTGCGAAAAACGACTATCACTGCAGTTTATTGCGTCACAGTCGTTGTCAAAAGATGATTTGACTCGTATCTCAAGTCAGCACAGAAAATTGTCATTGCCCACAATTCTAAGACATTTATAGCAGATTCCTTGAGAAAGAAACCTGCAAAATATTCAACTTATTTTTAATAACGGATGTGTACCTTTCAGGCTGGAACAAGCGGGTGGACTACGAGCCTGGCACTGGCAGCAAGCCTCTCTTTCCAAAGTTGCACTTGGAAACGTGCGGTGAACCCTTATCTGGCATAAAGGTGATGGTGGAGCTGCAGACGAGTCACATCGGGAAAGGTTGCGACCGGGAAACGTACTCTGAGAAATCTTTGCAAAAACTGTGCGGTGAGTAAAAACAACCGAGTGGTGCAAAAATAAATAAATAAAATAAAAATAAGAATTGGGACGCAGCGGAAGCGACTATTGAAATAATAGACTAAAAGGAAAAGGGTGGATTTTAGAATGCCTGCTTGAAACATCTAGCTGACGTTTAGCAGTGGAGGGTCGTCATGAAGAGAGACAATGAAATTTTAATTAATCATAAGGAATTACATTTGAGGTCTGGCTCCATTTTATTAAAAATAAAAAATAAAAAATTCCAGTGAGCTTATTGTAGTTGTGGAGACTGCTTGGAATTCCATTTAATATTCTTAATTAAGTCTCTTAGGCCATTCCAAACTGTGACATGTTCATTCTTGCATTCCATTTATAGTCAGAATTTCCTTGTTATGGATGCAAGCCAGTTTGCAAAGACAGCTGTAGGTTAAGACAAAAAATATATGTATAAATGTGTATTATTTACACACTGTGATTGGAGCGTTTCTGTCATTTTCCTGACCATACAGGTGCGGCATCAGGCAGTACAGATCTTCTTCCGGCGCCAAGCCCGTCCGCCAACTGGACGGCGTCTCTCGTGACCGACAGCGGCCGCGACAGCGACCTCATCTACAGATTTGGCGGACAGCAGGCGGCCAATGTTCCCGATCACGTGGTGCCCCAAAACCTGACGGATCAGTTCACCATCGCGACGTGGATGAAACACGGCCCCAGTCCGGGACTCAGAGCTGAGAAGGAAACTTTACTCTGCAACTCTGACAAAACCGGTGAGCTCACAATTTCGTATAACTTATATTTTAGTGACAGCATGAAATACAGTTTACCACATTCCAGACAGCAATAGATATTTCTCACACAGATTTGAATGTTGCCACTGTGTATAGTTTGTATTTTTACATATACAACATTGAATCACCTCGCTCTGGTGGAAATGAGATGTTTGCCAAATTGTAAAGAAGCGTAGAAGTCTCAAAATGTGACACTTGCTATGATTGATATTATTTTTCCAGAATATGACTGTATGTATTCAAATTTGAACAGCATGTATTGAAGGTGGAAATGACTTCAGTGATTTAAATGTGGAGTTTACCAAACCTTCATTTCACACAACTGGAAATATCTGATGGGAAATAATGGAAAAAAAAATACATATATATCTTTGCTGTCTCAATGGTCAAAAACATATTTGTTGTTGATTTTGCAGAAATGAACCGCCACCATTATTCTCTATATATTCATAACTGCCGGCTAGTCTTCCTGCTTCGAAGAGATTTCAGCCAGCTGGATACTTTCAGACCTGCTGAATTCCACTGGAAGCTGGAGCAGGTAAGGACTTGGAGTGTGTGTGAGAAAGGATGGTTTCAGGGTGATTTTGCACAGTGAGTGAAAAAGCTATCCATTTTTTGTGTGTCGTAAAGGGAAAGGTTGTCTATTCTCATTACCGCAGGCCCTCACCTGTCCACATTTCTTCACGCTATCTTCGGCTCAATAAAGGAGTCGAGAAGGGAGAAAAGAGCGCTACTTTCTTCACTAAGTCCCCAGCGTAGCCGCATTGAAAACACTGTTTAGTCACGGAGAATAACTTTACTAGCAGCACTGCATACATTTCCACTGGTATTTTTCACTATTTTCTTTTTTATTTGGATTGTTTTTGGACATTGTGTGTTTTGGTTTTAGTGTACAGTAAATTGGATGTTCCATCCATCTAATCCTAACATTCTCACTGAACCAAAACCATAATTAATCCACTAAGGTTGGACATAAATTGAATTGATTGAGTGGATAGAAGTAGTACTCATAATTTATTATCGTCTATACATTAAACGGCAACAAAATTTGCTCAACGGTTAGCAATAACGTTTAGCATTAGCGTGCTAGTGATTACCACTTCAGGTAAACAAACACTAAATACAATTTAGTTACATACATCATTATATTATACATTACACATGTAATAGTGTCTTAAAAGCCACTTACAGCTGATGTGTCAACACATTATTTCATTAGTTTTTTTAATTTATTTGGATTGTTTTTGGACATTGTGTGTTTTGGTTTTAGTGTACAGTAAATTGGAAGTTCCATCCATCTAATCCTAACATTCTCACTGAACCAAAACCATAGTTAATCCACTAAGGTTGGACGTAAATTGAATTGATAAGTACTCATAATTTATTATCGTCTATACATATGCTTTATTAAACACCAACAAAGCTTACTAAACGGTTAGCAATAACGTTTAGCATTAGCGTGCTAGTGATTACCACTTCAGGTAAACAAACACTAAATAGAATTTAGTTACATATGTCATTATATCTACATTACACATGTAATAGTGTCTTAAAAGACGATGCGTCAACACATTATTTCATTAGTAAACAAGGGTAGAGAGCTGTTAGCGACATGAGCTCAATAACTTCCTGTTCCTTTCTTCTTCTAGGCATGTTTAGTAGATGACTGCCCTCTACAGGGTTACGTTTAAACGCCTAAAACTGACTGGCAGGTTATACTTTTGGAATAATAATTACAACCAAAGTGGTTTTTATGACATCCAGAACTTCCTTTGCTGTATTTTGGGGAAGCTCAATGTGATTTATTGTCTTTAATAAAACCCACTAAGTCAGTGGGCGTTTTTTAAGCAGACAAATATCATCCGCCATTCGGTGTCCACCCTTATCCCCTTAACCCCCCACTCACTAGATCGCCCCGCACTATATAGTAGTGTATATGGTGCCCTCATTCTGTTTGCGGATTCGGACAGCCAGCTCACTACTTTCTCCTCACATGACCACCAAAACTGTTACGAAGCACCGGCGCATAAATCTTCAACTATTTATTGTGAATGAAAATGTCTTAAAACTGTACTGTAGTTCCTTTGTTGTACGTATATTCAACTAAAACGAATTAATTATTTATGTTGTATATATTAATTCATCGATTTGATGTTTTTTTTTTTTTGTTTTTTCACACTCGCAATGCACTGTGCTCTATATCAACCCGGATGAGTGAGCATCGATGTTCACTACTTTTCAGAGTGCATTGTGGGTAATTTTTACAGCCATACATTTTCGTTCCCTGGCCATTCGGACACCACTACAAAATGGCGTGACCCCCCCTCAGTAGGGCACTATATAGGGAGGAGGGTGCACATTCGGACACAGCTGAGATCACATCACAGCTGTGTCTGCAAAAACAGTTCATGTATAAACATGGTTCGACTTCGAGATAGAGAATTTTAATTGGCCAATTTTTAAAGGTGTCTTATCCCACTTGGTCGACTTTTTTTTTCCCAGCCCTACTTGATGAGTGACCCAATTTAGGAGTTTTTCGAGATATAAGCCGTCGCTCGACCTTTTCTTTGTTTATTTTTATTTTTTTGCTTTGACTTGCAAGCAGACATTTGGGATACTAGTACCAGTAGTTTGGCAAATTGTGAACAATTCTTCACTGCAAAATGAGTAGAATGGATGTATGGCGGGCCTTATTTCTTCCTATGACAACAGGAAGTGGCCAGGTATCAGAACAGAAAAACCTACTCCAAAACAGTGGTCCATAGTTCGCCCCCACCCCCACTTTTCTTCATAATTTGTTGACTCATCTTGAAACAGCCCTACCCCCCCACCCCTCCCTAGATAACAAATGATACTGGTCTGTTGTCATCCTCCGCCAGCCAGAAATTGCTACAATATGCCACTACATTTTCTTTCTTTTTTCCCCCTCCACTTTCAAGGTCTTCGCTCTATCAAAAGTTATTCTAGTCTATTTTTGTGCTGATTGTCACCTTGCCCTGCTCCCTCTCTGTGTATCACTCTGTAGTCTCCCTACCAACGCATCTTTCAGAATCAGTGAGGTGAAAAGTAAATTTGGTTTGTTCCAGTGTTTTAATGAGAGTAAACACATTGTCTCTTCACTGACGTTGTTTAGACTCAGTCAACTTCATTTCCTCTGATCTGCTGTGTTATGTTTTATTACATGCATTGTTTCATCTTTACCCGCCTCGGTCTTTCACGGACCCCCCCCCCCCCCCCCCCCCCCCGCCTCTCCGAGATACTAAAAGGCAAATGTCACACTGCAGTTATTTTAGTCTTGGAGATCTACACAATTATACTCTATTGAGCTCCTTGCACAAGACAATGTTATGAGAAGATCCTATAAGAAGTTATTTCAAAGGAGTAGATGCTGAAAAAGTGCCAGGCTCAGTCCACTGCCTTTAAAATCACTATAAAGTGAAAATAAAAACGTCTTATAAATTGACACGCCGCAGAGAAGAGTGTTAACAAGGCTGTCAAATTTGAATGAAGAAAAAATTGCCGAGTATACAAAATGAGGCTTCAAAATTGTGGAAAACCAAGCATTTCTCAGCAGTCATACACCGTTGGCGTGTTCGCTAAATGTGCTGAATCCACGTACCGCTCAACTGTCAATCAAATACGTTCCTATATCTAACATCTTTCAACTATGTTTGTCTAATGTCAGTAACATTTATCTGTTTAAGTCCTCCGGTGGCTGCAACATATCCTACCAAGTGGCTATGGGGCTTTTCCATCCCGCTACAAAGGATGCTAGCCGCCAGCTAGCTTGTGGGCTAATAGTTTTGTACATGCTAGCCGCCAGCTAGCTTGTGGGCTAATAGTTTTCTACACATTGTGGATGGGTGGCGTGTTTGTCCAGGACAAAACAGAAATTTAATACTTTTTAATAAACACAACAACACACATTATTCAACCTGTGGCACACAGTACTTGACAAAAATTTGACCACCTGCTTCCAACGACCCACAACGCTTCTGCTTCAACATTTCGCAAATAGCCTGAATAACACAAAACACATACCACTAGTTTATTTAAATAACAAAACTGAGATATTCTTGAAATGGGCCATATAATTGTAACTAAGTAAATCTCAAATAAAAAACTGAAATGGTGAAAAACAGTTTTATGCTTCCACAAATGAGTACTACGCAGTTCTGTCTTTATAATGTGTCTATAATGGTTAGGAAGAAGCATGACACAACAAATTTAAACACTACATTGTTCAACCAAGCATGTTGTTATTTCATTTGACAAATGTCTGCTAGCTTAATGCTAACATAATGCAAAGTTCCATCAACAGGCTCATGGAAATTAGCATACATATGATGGTAATCACAAACCTTCAGACAACTGCTACTTAACACACATGGAGCAGCAATACATACAAATAGAGCATGGAACAACACTCATATACTGTAGAGGCAAATTATTTTCTATTCTCTGTGGAAACGACAAATATTCAAACAACGGCATCCTCCTGTTTTCACTCTTAATTATGCCTGAATCTCTTTTGTTATGAATGCTGTGGTACTACATTGATGTCGTGTACAGTAACTCTAAATTCCAACTTGCCTGTATACTGTAAAAACCCATACAACATATTTCCAATATGTTGTATGGGAACTATGAACCGATATAGTGAGTTTCACTGTAATGAAACTTGTCTTGTAGTAAACAACCTTGACTTAAGCTTAATAAGCTGATTATAGGAGATTCATAGCAGTGTGTATGCGTGTGTACTTGTGCCTTCCAGTGAACTGCACTGCACATTATGCAATTTTACACGAGGTTCATGTTTCCACTCTCATTGGGTTTGTAGTTCTCTGAATCAATTTGAATGCCTACTGTGCTATCTCCTGCGTGCTATTTTCGGTACCATGTGTTATCTCTGGTGCCACGTGTATTTTGCCGACAGAGATTTTGTGTGTTGTGGGTGTGTGTGCATCACTGGTATGAACTGCAACATGGATTTCTCTCTTGTAACCCCAGAAGAAATGTTAATATTTCTTTTTTCTGTGTCTTTTCCCACCGGGTGTCTGTGGAAAATGTACAATTCAGATGTACGCCATCTCTCTCTCAGGACTAACGTGAAAAGCAGCATGTGAAGAGTGCAACACTCGTACAATTCCTGTGTGCAGGAATCACAAGAAGAGAGATTGTGAAGTTCCTTATAGGCCAAAAATATCATTTACCTCTCATGCACACAAACAACTCTGTCTCACCAAAACACTCAAACGTACACACTCACCACCTTAAAAAAATAAATAAAAATAAATAAAAATCTGGCACTCATCTACAAAACTCACACCCACCGTGAAGCCTCACACTCACATTAAAAAATGCTCACATGCTAAAAAAAAAACACACCCTCTCACACACACACACTGAAAACCTCTCTTACGCAAAATCCGCTCTCTCTGTCTCTCTCTTGCTCACTCACTCACTCACGCAAGCAGAACTCTCAACTCTCAAAAAGCACCATCTCTCAGGCCCTGTTCACACGGAAGCAAAACCGGCTTCGTTCCTCAAACAAATCTCGTACAGACAGAACCGTCGCAAGACATACGAGCGTCCACAAGAAGTCGCCTAGGACGTTTAACGGCTGCAATACATATGCCAAGCCTGGAGTGGCGCTGTAGCGCTGCCACAGGGAGTTAACGGAAAGCGTAGAAGAAGAATCAGCGAAGAAGACGAACCACTGATCTGAATAGCCGCTTTTGAAGCCGCGAGGCTGCCATATTACTCCTCCCAAGAAACGTCTCTCGGCATACGATCCGATACATTTACAGTATCGAAATTAGAGAACATTTGAGACAGTACTTAGTGAAAACAACAGGGGTCTAGCAACTGAGTGATAAAAGAAAAGGGTCTTCAAAGTAGTTTAAACAATAGTTTAACTGAACTTCCCAAATGGTAAGAAACTCGTGCGAATACAATGAAACGGGCTTTCGTGTGAACGTGGCCTCATATGCGCGCACACACACACACGCACATCCTTGTAACTATATCTTGACATGATATTGACATAATGCATTTCCTAGACCAGAGGTGTCAAACTGCATTCCTTGTGGGCCGCAGTCCCGCAGGTTTTCGAGGTTTCCCCGCTTTCAACACAGCTGACTCATATTTAAGTTCACCAGCAAGCCCTGCAGGAACCTGATAATTATCCTGATCATTGTATCAGGTGCGTTGGAGTAGAGATACCTTGAAAACCTGCAGGACTGCGGCCCACGAGGAATGCAGTTTGACACCTCTGTCCTAGACCCTTACCCTAACCCCAACCATAACCCAATTCAAACCTAAACTCTAAAACCAAGTCTTGACCTTCAAAGTGAAGACCGGCCAAAATATCCTCACTTCACAAAAATGTCCTCATTCTGTTGGATAAAGACGTATTTTGGACCTCACTATGTATTATGTACAAGAATGCACGCACACACGTCTCACTCTCACCAAAAATCACACACGCTCCCCCAAAAACTTTAATGCACACACATAAAAGACCCTCCAACTAAAACAGAATTGTGAGAACGTTTTTGTCAATGTGAATGTCTGTTTGTTTGTTTTTTTAAATTAAAATGTAAGATTTTTTTTCCCCCCATTTGTAACCGTAAGAAAGGCTATTTTGGTGAGCATTATGTTTTTAGGTGATACTGAGAGAGGTGTGTATGAATGTGAGAGTTTTTGTGCGAAAAGTATTTTTCTGTGTGAAAAGTTTTTTTGTTCATGAGAGAGAGAGAGAGATTTTTTTTTATTTATTTTTATTTAAAAGCTGCATAGGAATCCCCCCCCCCCCCCCCCCCTTTGTTAATATGAGAGATATTTCTGTGCAAGTGAAAGGTTTTTATGGGTCTAAATGTGAGAGTAAGTGCAAGAGGGGAAGAGAGAGGATTTTGTGTGAGAGGTTTTCGGTGTTTGCGTACGTGGGGGAGTTCTTTTTGGTGAGTGTGAGTTATTTTGGCGTGCATATGTGAGTGTGCGTGTGTGAGAGGTCTGTTGGACGGTTGACTGAGTGGTGCAGGTGAAAGGCGTTAGAGAGCACCTCGTAATGAATATGATGCTCAGCTTCAACTCATCTTTAATGAATTGAGTGCACAAAATGGAAGTGGCCAGTCTTTGCCTCAGTTGCTTTAAGATGCAGATGATGTCTGTTCCCTTTAATTGCAAAACATTTTTTCTTATAGATCATGATGGAAATGTAAACAATTCTGAAACAACTAATACATTTCAATAATTGCATTTTAAATAGCCGAACGTGGGAAGTGCACACTTAAGCGAGCGAGATGTGTGAAACCAAATATTTAGGGAACACGAGGCATCACATTCCACGTTTCCAGACGGCGGGAACGTGAGCTGGCTAGAGAATAAAGTGCTGCTTGTGTTATTGTCCAGTCTGGTAAGTCAAGCACTGCTTTTTAGATCTGAGCTAACGTCATAAAAAAATGATGTGCGCCCTCAAGCAACATTGGTAAGGTCAAAGAAAAGTGAACACAGTTTCTTTGAAAAAATAGCTGCAAACCACTCTTTCCGTAGGAGGGAATCGGCTGCAGTCTCAGGTGAAAAGCTGCTTTTTGCCCCCAATTTAACTATTTCATAAGATGTTGTGTATTCATATCTGGCATCAGCCACTGAAAAATCAAACTCCGCTAACATGATACATCCACGGCTGTGCATTATTCAGAAAGAGTATAATAACAGAAAATTTTATTCATCTCATTTTGTGTAATCTAGAATAAGTATAAGCAAATCCATGAATTAGGCGTAGTGATTATTATAGGCCTGCTTCTGCTCAAAACACGAGGCAACATGTCTAGAGCAGCCATTTAAAATGAATAATGTTCATTATTAAATCTGATTTAAATTTCAAATCGGCTTTTCTTTCCAGGCGGTTATCTTTGTACATGCAGACAATCGTTCCTCAGTAAGCCACAGTAATACTGTTTTAGTCGTTCTTTGCAGAGGATAAAGAAAACATGCCAGTTATGAGTATTTATCTGTCTACATGTTGTGTGCAAATATCTGTAAATAGGAAGTCAACCACCCCAAAATGATTCCTTACAATAATATGCTCTATATGCCCCATTCATCTAAACTTGGCTTTGTGATTAATATTGCATTTGTGGAATATGAATTATGCAGCAAAATCCACTTGTTTTTAATCTGTCTCAGGGGCGGCCATCTTGCCACTTGCTGTCGACTTAAAATGTCATCACAGTTGCTCAGGGCCCAGGTAACGACCAATCAGGGATCAGCTTGCACACGTCACATGACCAAACTCAGAAAACAGTGATTGGTCGTTACCTGATCCTGACCAACTGTGATGTCATTTTCAGTTGACAGCAAGTGGCAAAATGGCCGCCTTAGGTGGACAATAACAGGTTATTTTTGCTGCTTAATTCATATTCCACAAATGCAATATTAATCTGAATGTTGTTTACACTTATGAAGGAGCATAGAACATTTTCTTTAAATAATAATTTTGGGTTGACTTCTCCTTTAAAGGGTTATAACACATAAGCAACCTTGCAATTTGTCAGTTAGCGTCACATGAACCAAACCCAAGAAATATGCAAAACGAAACGTGATATTAACTGGGATGGATAAATGGAAACATGGATAAGTGGGCACTTTGACGCCAATTTCTGGCGATAGCAGGTGGCAGTGAAGCATAAAATGGCGGGAAATAGTTGGATTCCCTTTTTTTGGGGGGGTTTTTACTTGACTTTCGTTTGAGTATTTAGTGTGTGTGGAGAGGGGTAGGCGAAGTAAATTGTCTGTATTTTCACTTATGAGGGTGGCGCATAATTAAAATTTTTAATCGTAATTAATCTCATTACTTCAATAGTTAACTCGTGATTAATTGCAAATTTAATATGTGTTCTCAATGTCCATTAAAATGTACAATAAAATATATTTTTTCATATTTTTGTTGATAAAGTGGGAAAAAATGTTAAACTATTGGAAATATTGCATCTTTTAGTTATTGATGCAATAACTTCATAATTCATAAAGTTGAGTTAAAATTAAAAAGATTTACTGTACTGTAAGCAGCGAGTGTGAATATTATGTGTTGAGCTAATTTTTCTGCCACTAGATGGCATAATTGCATTTGTAAGACGGTGACAGCTCAGTGCATTTTTGTTTTCATATTAAGAGCTGCCTAATTTTGAATTTAAAGTAACTTGTGAACTTCTTCACATTTTTAAAATTGTCAAGTACAACTTGACCCCAGTCTCCACAAATATATACTATATTATTAAATTTATTACTGCTAAATTTTGACGTGGGCGTGTCTGTGTGTTGCAACTGGAATTCCCCTGGTACAGACTTTCCAAAAAAGGGGCAGCCATTAATTGTGCATTAACAAATTGTTGGCGATAAAGGAACTTTTAACTTACCGTATTTTCACGACTATAAGGCGCACCTAAAAGCCTTCAATTTTTTCAAAAGCTGACCATGCGCCTTATAATCCAGTGCGCCTTATATATAGATCAATATTGAGCCACGACAGGGCTCGCTGTCAAGACGCTATCGGTGACCCTGCGCGATCGGTTACGCGCCTGCGCAGAAGATCCCGCCATCTAATACTTTACCTCAGAGAAAATAATAAAACAGCTGTTTATTCATTTTGGGAGTGAATGGAGTTGTCAGAAAGCTGGTTTGTAATCTATTAATAAAGTTTGACTGACCTATCTGACTGTTTTGTTGACGTTCCCTTTAGCACAGCACCATCTAAGGGATGCATAACGTAACCCCAGTCTCTACTGTAGCGCCTTATATATGGAAAAAAAGTTTTACAATGTCATTCATTGAAGGTGCGCCTTATAATGCGATGCGCCTTATATATGGAAAAGGTTTGAAAATATACATTCAAGGTGCGCCTTATAGTGCGGAAAATACGGTAATTTACCTCTCTACTTTTGACATCGCTACTCACGAGTATTTTGTTCACACACTGGCGAATGAATGAACTACATGTCAGTGTTGTTTTTGGTACTGCTAAACCTCCCCACTGGATAGATGAGTAGTACAGTAGAGAGCTGGAACGCATCCATGTGTGTCACAAGGACAAGGTCAGTGGGATTTGTGACAGAACGTTGGCGTGGCAAGCGAGAGAAGAGGTGACGAGTGGATGTCAGAGCTGCCGCTCACTGTCCTCGTTCCTCTTGCACTTAGGAAGGACACTCAATGGCTTCCGCTGCAACTCCATTTAGCTGTATTGATTTTTCAATTGTCACCCTAGAGAGGGGAGGCAGAGAGCCATGAAAGCAAGTTAGCAGAGAGCGGGAAACGTGTCCTCCATTTGCCAAATGGATCGAACACTGTGAAGGAATGTTGCTTCTGATGGAAACCTCTCACAACACATCACAGACGCAAACTTGCTTTCTCCTTCTTTACTCCTTATGGCAACGGATAACTAAATAGGGCACTTGGCCAAATATGAATCAAGATTCAATCTTTTGTCCTGATAGCTTGAGGGGAATCATACAAAAACAAAAGAGAAAATGGAAAAAAAAAAATGTCTGCCTTTTTATACTTTAAGTTTGACTTGATATAGTTTGCCAAGCTAGTGTACGTGATGTGGAATGTTTCAAAATGAGGGCTCCTTGGACAGAATATGAAAATAACCAGTGTGTAAAGTTCTGGGTGGGAACTTCCACTGGTTCTTGTATCTTAATGCTCACGATATTATACTAACAGTAATAACCAGACGGTTGCATTTTCTTAGTTGAACTGTTTACTGGATGCCAGAAAGATCGAGTACACAGCTGCGGAGCCCTCTTCTATTAGTATGCGGAAGAGGAACTGATCTATTCAGAATCGTCCCTGCACTTATACTGTCTAGGCCGCCCGCCCACATGGGCAAACGGCTCAGCCTCCCCATGTGAGAATGTGTGGCCTGATGTCCTTAACTGGTTTTTACTGGATACGTATGTCAGAATGCAGACAGATAGAAAGGCGCCAAGCAAGGACAAATAGCAGCGACACAACGGCCTAGCTCAAGTCATCTATCTAGCCATGAAGAGCCCTAATCTAACAAGTGCGAGCAAAAGTCTGATAAAAAAGAGCCAAAGACTTCAAATAAGAAGGAGGGAGGGAGTAAATTGTAGTCAAAATATACAGTATGTACCAAAAGTGAGTACACCCCTGACATTTATGCAGATATCGAATTATATCTTTAGATTAGATAACAATGACACAAAATAACTCAAAATACAGACATTATTAGCTAAACCCCTGACAACTATGACACTACCACCACCACGATTGACACCATCTGAACTACATAAGTTTGTCTTGGTCTCATCAGACCACAAAAAAATGGTTCCAGTCATCCTTGTCCTTTGCCTGCTTGTATCCAGCAAACTGTTTGCGGGCTTTCTTGTTTGTTGCATCATCTTTAGAAAAAGCTTCCATTTTGGGACGACAGCTAGCTTAGCTTAGCCCAGGCTAGTGCTGCTCTAACTAACTAGTACTGACCTCACTAAGCATTGTCACATGAACTAATGAAGCTTGTCTGGATGAGAGGCGAAACATCTTCTAAGACATCCGAAACGGCCACGTTGCAATTGATTCAATGCCCTGAGAACAGAGAACCGTTGTTTGTTGCTATTGTTGCTGCACAACCTGGTTCAACACTGAAAACGCACAAGTCTACTCGCCTGTATACTAGGGGTGTGCTCAAAAAAATCGATACGGCAATATATCGTTGCGGGCCTCACTACAATACACGTATCGATACGCAGGCGTCAGAATCAATATTGCTTGTTAACTTTAAACAGGCAGTTAACATTTGCCGTTGCAGCTTGCTTTGTAGTTAAAAAAATGAAAAACCAGCAGCGTCTTTGAAGTTAATTGCCTTCAATTAATGCAAAAAATAGCTCACCAGTGATTGGACACTTGCAAATAAAAATTAAAGCAGAGGAAGAATATTAATATTTATGTACTTATAAACTTAACGTTGCACGTCTTAATGTACCAGTTTTCCTATATTTTGTTTAAAAACTAAATAGAATGTGTTACATGAAAAAAAATGCTGTTTTTGTTTCCCCAAATATTTCAAATAAGCACAGAGCTGTATTTTTAATACGTTGATATTTTTGCTCATATCGGCTCATGCCTATTAATAATTGTTCCCGGTGTGTCTGTGAAAGTTGCAAATTTAGACCAGGCACACCACTTTGGTGGTAAACCAGAAGAGCTGCTAACAAAAATATTTTTGTCAGTCAGCATAACAAACATATCCTTTAGGCATACATATGACTGTTATTTATAAAATGCAAGAAAATTAATGTAACATATTGGGATACGTATCGCCTTGAAGATAAAGTATTGGGACACATGTATCGTGATACATATCGTATCGTGAAGTTGGCACTACCCAGCCCTACTGTATACAATAAAACAAACAAACAAACAAACACAATCCTTTAAAATTCTGCTTTACAGGAGGAGAACACTGTATTTACAGGCTGAGATTTTTCCCAAGTTAAGCTGAGAGAAAGGAACGTTTATTCGAGCTGGCAGCTGTTTGGAAGCACAATTAGCGCTGTGCGATGCCATCGTGTGTTGGGAATCGCAGATAAGTGTTCCAATTTCACTGCCGTGAAAGCAGTTGCAGAGCTTAATTTATCATTAAGGTATATGTCTGAGTTCAATTACTGGGAATGAATGGCGGAAGTGGTCGGAAATGAACATCCGCCCTCGCCGGCAAAGCATCCTCACTTATCTGTTTTATCTACCCTGCTTGCAAAGTGCTTGTTGTGGCATGACTCCCTCCGTGTGTTGTGCTGATTAGAAGCATCCCGTTGTTTCTAAGCAGATGGGATGGATTGTTGAGTTGCTGAAGTTAGACTATTGACTGCGCAAGAACTTGGGCAGATTGAAGCTCATCATTTAGTCCCACCTCTCCCTTAACAGCTGCAAAGATTAGAAGTTAAATGCGGACTTCTGTTTCTGATAACACTCAAATTTACTCAGGAGGAATGCGCTGGTACAACGATTAACATAAGGACAAAATGGAACATAGTGAAGAGGTATGTCAAGAATTCAGGTGAAGATCAGTTGCATTTGAGTCTGGAATTTAGTATGATAGGATATTCTACAACAAATATTGCACTAATTAGCACACTTAAACAATCTAAAAAGAGCTGTAACAAATTCCGCTTTTTCAAAGAGGTTTTAATTGACACTGTCAAAATGTCACAAGTATTTGAGCAATATCACAGGAGACGGAGTGAAGTTGATTATCAGCGGTGATGATATACAGTACAAAAATCACAACCTCAAGGTTGATGGTGTTTTTGCGCAACAGTTCAACAAGTGGCATTTATTAGCTAAAGATAATAAGCAACCAACATTATATTTATTGATGGTTTGTTTGTTTATCCAGTTACTATGTTCTGCCTACACAAATAGTTGCTTAGCAGTAGCGTTAGCCGTTAGTCTTGACTAGTTAGCATGTCATGTTAACTTTAACAGGAAAAAAAAAGAAACAAAATAAGCTTGTTTTGCTTACCTTTCATGGAGCAAGTTGGTAAGATGCATCATATTGTTGCCTCATTTAGTGGGCGCTTTACAATGGGTAAAAGGTACACAAAGTGCTCTCTACACTCATTAGCCTTGTTAGCATGTTGGTCGAGTATATTCGGTTATTCAGCTGTGCTAACACAGAAAGTTGCTTACGCAACGGTGTTACTGAGCCAAGGTGTGAACTTTGACCGAAAAACTTAATACAAATAAAGATAGTTTTACTGTTTCACTTTCATGCAGAGAGTTGGTAGGACGTGTCACACTGTTACGTCAGTTACGTTAGTGAGCACTCCACGATGGGCACAAGTTAATGTACTCTGTAGTCTTGTTAGCCATGTTAGCATGTTGGCCGAGTGCCTGCTCCTGTTTGTACACTTTAAAATGTGCCATTTCATCACATGAACACACCTGGAGGTCTGCTGCGGTGAGTTTTCTGGGATTCTCCCCCTGCCTTCGTGCTATTTGAACTGTCAATCATACTTTAAATAAATGTCTATCCACCTGGGAAGCGTTGTCTAGGATGTTCATGGTAAATGCTTGCTACTTTTTTTTTTCTTTTTTCTTTTTTTTAGCTGTTAATAGTCAAATTGTCATTAAAAAAAAAAAAGAGCTAAAACATAACCACTAAATCTATGAGTCATGCCTTAGTCACAATTAGCAACCAATCACCACAACTGTTAGCATGCATCAAATTAGCTTGTACATCTCACTGTAAAATGTCATTAAACATTTGCTATTCTGGTGAACTTGTGTCAAAATAATAGTATAATAATACCTCTCTGACATTTAAAAATGAATCATTATGAATAATTGGACTATCACGAACCTCAGTTTTGAAATACTAAAATGGTGAATTGTTCGTTTTTGACACATTGGCTTTTCAGGGAAGCAAATTCACATGACTGTCGAGTGTGTAATTGTTCCACTCTCAGCTTGTGTCCAATAGTGTAAAAGCACATTTTGAAAATGTTTTCCTTATATTTCCATTTATGTCACATTTATGTCATATTTTGTATGTTTTTTTTTTTTTTTTACCTTGTTTAAGGGTTCAATTGTAATTTGTTTGCCATTTGCTTTGGTATGCAACAATGTAGATTTGTTATTTCAGTGCACACCCGCATGCATGTGTTTGTTAGTCTGTAAGTGGCTGCCGAAGGGCCATTTAATAGCACTGTCCTTCACTTAGAGACCCCTGAGTCCACATGCTGTTTATTCTCTTAGCTCGACATAAGCTTTTGCTGAGCATACTTAAACATCGACGGCTTATACATCCCTCTTGTATTTTATCTTCCCGGCCCTCGTCACCAGTGCCTTTTACTCTGGGCCAAAAAAAAAAAAAAACATCGCAAATCAACTTGAATTTGCAATAGAGTGCTATTATATGGCTACATTAATGCAAGGACACACGCAGAATGAAGTCAGAATAATTTC